>NC_031773.1:10221842-10329000 GCF_001522545.3 Parus major
TCCCTTCGCCACAACCCGTGTCGCCCTGTGAGCCCAAACGCCAGAGCGCAGAGGAGCTCTGCAGGTTCCAGGTTGAGCCTCGCAGTGCTTGCCTGGTTCCCCCCTCCTGCTGCTGACATCGGCCACAGCTGGCCGAGGCAAAAAGGGCCGAGCGGGCAGCGACAGTCACCTAACTGTGCCCTGGTTTTGAGGAAATGCACCAGGCTGCGGGGGTGATCCTAGGCCTCTTTTTCTGTAGGTTGCATATTCTGGGTGACCTAGCATGAGGTCCTGCACCTGAATGAGGACCTGAGGCCCACCACTGTGCATCCCACAGCCATGTGCTCCCATTCCAAGCCCTGCTCACCCCAGCAAGGACCCTGAGAGAGGAAGCATGCTCTGTGTGTGTGTGTGTGTTCTCTGCTCCAGCCTTCTCACATGACTGGGTAATTGAGACCAAAGCACAGAGGAAAGGTGAAGGTATGAGCACATCTTAACAATCTCTACAAAACCAGAGAATTTAGCTTTCTCATTCACTAGTCTGCTCACAGGGTAGCCTCACATAGAAGTGACAGGTATCAGTGACTAAGGAAGGACTATGGACAGGTTCCTCCAGAGACACTGTGTCTTGGTCCATGTCACCATCTCAGCTACGAAGGCAGAGTTAGAGAGGTGGCCTGACACCCCCTCTGCATCCCTTGTGCTTTCCAGCAGCAGAAGGGCACTCCCTGCCATTCCCACACAAACAGAGCTGCACAAGCTGTTTGGCACTGCTGACCAGCCAGCAGCTCTAGCACACACCTGACCAGTGCATGCAGTATCAGAGGGTCTCTGAGTGACCAGGGATGCACTGGTTTTGGCTGGGATACAGTTAATTTTCTTCATACTAGCCTGTGTGGGGCTGTCATGAAAACAGTGTGGATAACACAGTAGTTTTTGCTGAGCAGAGCTTACACAGAGCCAGGGCCTTTTCAGCTGCTCACCCCACCTCACCAGTGAGGAGGCTGGGGGGCACAAGGAGCTGGGAAGGGATAGAGCCAGGACAGCTGACCCCAGCTGACCAAGGGATATTCCACACCCCACAATGTTGTGCTCAGCAATAAAAGCTGCAGAAAGAAGGACAAAGCAGAGGTCATTCAAAATTACAGTGTTTGTGTTCCCAACTAACCATCAAGCAAGATGAAGTCCTGTTTTCCTGGAGATGTCTGAACACTTGCCTGTCCTTGAGAAGTTGTGAAGTCCTTGTTGTGCCTTGCTTGCATACACTGCATTTCCTTTACTTATCATATCCATAAGTTTTCTAACTTTTGCCCTTTGATTCTCTCCCTCATTCTCCTGTGGGGGGGAGCGACCAAGAAACTACGAGCTGCCTGTTGGGTTTAAACCACAACAAGGGATTAAACATGTAATAATCCTGTATTTAATCCCACTGCTCAGTGTGGATGTATAAAGTAGTGTCACACTGAAAGGAAATACAATGCTTTTATGGGTCACATCCTTTAACACTGGATTTCTGGACGCATTTTCACCTCCTAGCTAAGAGCTTGTGAAGGACTCAAAGGTGAGAACCCTTCGAATTTCATGGTATTTGTGCAGCTGTCCAGATCAAGAGAATATCAGTGAAATTTTATTTTTCATTTTATATGGATGAAAAGATGCACAGTTTTACTTAGTGGATGTTAGAATGTAACTCAGAACATTTGGTTATTCAGCTTCTGCCTAGGCGTGTTTAACACAGCCCAACCATTTCTGAAACTCCACAGGGATTATAGAATATAAGACATAAAGGGCCCATTAAAACACCACAGTTCTTATAAATTCCTATCATGTCAATTTTTCAGCTGCAAAGGATGACAGAAGCATGAAAAAACATCCTAACAGAGTACAGAGTCCATCAGTGCCCTTAAAAGAGACACGAGCCTAGCAGTCTTCCAGTGTTGTTTTCTTTGAAGGGTGGATAAGAAAGAGCTAGAGGTTGCAATGTGCAATGAAGATTAAAAGTGCTTTTCCTGTAGAGAGTATCTCATCTGACATCCATTTAAAGATAATGATAGCAGTCTATTAAAGGCAGGTGAAACAAAGGGACAAAAGAAGATGTGTCTAAATAAAAAATAATGGTCATGGAGCTTACAGGACCCAAAAATAAACACACATCAGGTCACTAACCAGTAAACAGTAGAATCCTAAGGGTCATTTATCACAGAACTGAACAGATATACATAAAAGGAACAATGTTCTTCACCTCAAATGGTAAATCAAAAGCATGCTTTTAACCAGCAACAGCCCAACAGGAGAAAACAAAGAAGCTTTTTTGATTCACTTGTGACATTGCAGACATAATGGCATCACCCCTCAAGACAGGGAAAGATAAGTCTGAAGTTCCTTCTTAGGGTTTTTTTCAATTTATTTAAAACCAAAATTAATTGAAGGAAGATAGGCTGCTTAGGATTCGTGTTGTATGCTGGGGCTGAATGACAGCCCCATCCAGCTGAATTGATATGTCTTAAATGGTCTATAAAAACCTCTAAAACTCAACAGTGTTTCCAGCCAGTCTGGTCACCATGAAGTACAAGACTCGTTTCACAAGTTTTTTAATTTTCCTCATTCAGGCTGAGCTAAGAAGATACGAAGATACAAATACAGATTTCTGCCAGACTGCAGTTCACAGAACAGATTCACAGCTTTTATACATGGTTGCATCTTGTTAAACTCCACAGAGACATGCAGATTCAGAGATGAGTATCTTGTCCGTCAAGCAAGTAATGCTGTTGTATGTGTGGAAAGGAACAGTTTATTTTAGGACTGGAAAAGGAAAGTATTTTATGCAAGACTGCACTAGCCTTGCAGAATCTGGTTTGCAACAAAATTTGGACTGGATTGAGTTCACCTACTCGAAATTTGTAAATAAACATTCCTTCACTGATGAGACCAAATTTCCTCAACAACTCAGAGTAGAACTTTTCTGTCTCAAATATCTTCCAGAACTTTTAAAACTGCTAGCACATTTGCCACTTATATATGTTAGATAGATGCTTCATACCCAGAGAATTTAGAATGTCAACCTCTTTCTTTTTATGCCAGAGGAAAATGATTATTTGCTTGATCTTTGATACAAACAGGTTTTGATGCCACCCAGGCAGATGTGGAAGCATGTGTGTGTCCACATGCACCTGTACAAGCCACCAATCCACTACAGATGCCACCATACAGTGCTTTGGAATAACATATTGCATATGAACTTTATAAAATTCCACATCCTACTTTAGATGTAGCCCACTTGGAAAATTCAAATGCAAAGCAAAAAGATGAATATTGGACTTGCTATTCTAACAGACTTGGATCACTGAAACACCTACTGCCAGTAAAACTGTTCAAGATCTCTCATGAGAACTTAATATACAATTTCAGTAAGTTTACTTGTCTGATAATGCCTCTGGAAAGCTAGTTATAATCATCCTCTTAATTAAAAGATGTCCAAAATTAGACTGAAAAGAACCATCAACCTAAATCTATCTTCTGTCAGAGTTGCTGTAATATGTTCTGAAGATATCCTATATCTCACATACTGCCTTGCTGGTGACTATGTAGCTGTTAAGAGAAAAAAATATTTTCTTTGCATTAGGAATCATCACAGAAGACTTTTCCTACACATAAAATGCTACTTACAGATAGATATTTTTCATTCCTCGGTGTTTTAAAAAAAATAATTTCTACACAGGTAATGTGTGTAAACCAGATGAGGGAACAAGTCACAGTAATGTTTACTTTGGTGTAAATTCCATTACTTTGATCAGTGCTACTTCAAGGTGGAAAATAGCTTGGGGAGAACAGTTTAAAATGTTTTATACAGAAAACAGATACTTAAAGAATTTGTGACTTTTGCTCCACAAAAAAATCACACGTGTTTGATTGAATTTCTGAAACCAGTTCAGAATTAAGAGTGCATTAGAAGTGGTCAATGACCACTTTTAAAAATTTTCATTCTTTAAAATCAGAACAAAAATCCACTGAAGCTGAAAATAGCTCACTATTAAAAACAAAAAGAAAAACAAAAACAAAAACAAACAGTAAAATTCATTTCAGGGCTCCCTGGGTGTTACCTCTTTGTCTGACTTCAGTTGTGATGATTTAATGTTGTTCCTATCTCCATTAGATTCACATTAAAGAGGACATAGGACAAATCATTATGGTTGTATTCAGGTAACAATTGCTTATCCCAAGGACAGCCCAGAGGAATTATAGGCAAAGCCACTGTTACGAGCATCTCTTCTGGAAAAAAAAAAAAAAAAAAAAAAAAAAAAAAAAAAAAAGAAAAGAAAAAAAGAAAAAAAAGGAAAAAAAGAAAAAAGTAAAAAGTACTGACAGCTTACACTTTTGTTTAGAGCACATAACAATATCTAGATATTCTCTTTCCCATGTCAGTCTAGATATACCTAAGCACATTGCTTGGTGACTCAAGGATGCGCTCTCTGAGATAATGTCTTCAGTTCAGCAGGTTCTTAAAAGTGAAGGGGAAAGGTTTGACTGGGAAGAAAGCAGAGGATTTGGCAGAAGTATTTTTTGCATGGTCCAAACAATCTGCTTCCACTGTCTGTCCTTCTCTTCTCCTTCCTCACTGAGTGAGTGCAGACTCACATGGGAAAGCAAAGGAGGAGAAAAGGGAGCACAGGAGAGGACTGGAAATGAGAGGATGTTGTGTCATGTTGTTCAGGGACTAGGCCTGGCACCATAAACCTCCTAAAACATAGGTCCAGTGGTTTTCTTACTTGCAGACCAATTGTGCCACAGCCACTCTTTTGTTGGAGGTTCCATGGTAGTCCTTGAAGGAATAAATTACAAACACAAATAAATTCTGTGACTGTCTAAAATATTGTTCACAGGAACAGGTGAATGGTGTAACAAATATTAATACTTTATAAAATAGTTATAAATGTTTATTTCCAAGTTCCTAATGCACTCATCCATGCTCTATAAAGATGACTTTGCATTCTTTCAGTCAGCTCTCCTTCTGGCTATATAGGAAACCCAGGTTCCATAAAGACTGTGGTACTTTTGAAAAGACTTCCCATTATGAACTGAATCAGACTTTTTCCTAAACACTATGAGGTCCTCTGAAATGGCAGAACATTGAAATGCCTTTGATATAATCATTTTCTCTCCAAGTAATAATTATAATTAGCTCTTTTCTATCGTCTTCTGGCTCTAGTACAGCTAAGGCTATAAAACAGACCTAAAACTTCTCCCAGGCACTGTTGGGAACTACTTTGTATTTTAACTCAATATCCAAATATAATAAGTTTTCTTAATGTGAATAAAAATTCTATATGAAGTCAAAGGACTTTTATGATGTTCTACAAAGATATTAAACCCCTCTTTCCTTGAAATAACCTTGACTAGATGGCTACAAACTTTTGAGGGGTATTCTAGAACATGTCTTGATTGTCTTCCTTCCTACCTCATTTTATCCCTCTCTTACTCCTTTCCTCCTACACAGAATCTTCCTTTCCAAGTGGCCTGAGCCTCTTAAACATTCTTGCCTCTCTAAAAACTTACTTCCTTTACTTCTTTTTAATTTCCAAATACTTCATACACTTCATTTACACCTATGGTGTTTCTTTCTGCAGTAAGAAATCATCTTCAAAGACACCTAGCCATGGCTAATAAACAAGCTCATGTCAAATTGTTTCATAATGGCTTTCTGAAAAGCAAGTATAGAATCCCAGCTACTCCTTGTTGAGGACTGTCTTATCTGCTTATATTTTTGAACTATTTTTGCTATCACCTTTCAGAATATGGCCTTGTGATTGTCATTCAGGTGTCTGTGTGTGTCCCAGAGGATCCAGTCATCATCTGCTGCTCTTTCCCTGCCACACACTGTCACTGAGCAGAAGCATTCAGAGCAGATTTATTCTGAGGAATCTCCATTCTGCTTCTGTGGGCAGCTTTCACCTCTGATAGAGGTGTGACCTCTTGTGTTTCTGCCATGTTCTCATCAAAGGAACATACGAAATTTTGGATGGGAGGACAACAAGCATTCTTCAGTCCAATCTGCTGCTCGAATCAGGGTCAGCTCTGAAGTCTGAGATCAGGATGCTCAGGGCTTTATGTAGCTGCATCTCAAAAACCTTCATGGAAGGAAAATGTGCAACCTCTTTGAAAGCTTCATCTTATGCTGGACTGTTCTTATGAATCTCAGTCTCAACATCCTCAAGAGTGCTCTGATGGAGTGTAGCTTTTCTCTAATGCTCTCCTACTGTGGAAAATCCATGTACTTTCTTGTCATCAGGTTTCATCACCTGCCTGCTGGTGTTGCACAGACAAAAGCCTTTGTGTAGAAATTAATTATTTGGATTGTGGCATAGGATCAGGGCACAATTGGATTGTCTCGTGGACCCACCCAGGAGTCCCAGTTTCAAGAGTTCTCACAGCAGCATCTTCAGCTGGATTGAGTGAGACTCCCTGAGATGTTCTTCTGCTCATTTCATACAATCTACAAGCCTGTGGGTGTGCGTGACCACTTCAGTTCGTGTGTGATAAAATGGTATTGATTGTCTCCACTATATCCAAAACTGCTTTGAAATACCTAACCAAAGAGCTGTCCTACGTGACCATTCCCTCATCTGTAGGAATATATTCTACTGGCTATTTACACCTTTTGCTCACGTATGATTTGACTGATCCTGTAGCAAGAATTTCTGTGACACTCCACCCACAACATTAATCAATAGGTGTAAGCAGATAAATTGGACTTGACACAGCAGGAGCAGCCCAGTGGAATCTCTAGGGCTGTCTAAAATTCCCACCTGGAGAGCTCTTGCAGCAATCAATAAAATATTTAATTTTAAAGGTGGCTGGTGTTTCAGACAACCACACAGCTTTTTAATTCTCTGTTGGAAGGTGATAATGACAGCAAGCTCAACTCCTAACTTTCACAAGATGGGGGAGTAATAAAGTCCTGGGAGTCTTTTGCTGTCACTGGTGTGTATCTCAGTCATTTCAAAAACCCATGTACTCCTCCAGGCACTAAGTGGGAGTCTCCAGCTGGGATTGAAATTAGCAAATTCGTTTACTGTAACAACAGCAAATTGACACAAGCATAGAAATGCATTTTTGTTTGATAGTTTTTGGTTTCTGCTTTTGACTGTCTATAAAGAAGAACATTCACTCATATAGTATGGACATGTCTGTTTTTTCTCTCAGCTTGTACATATTTGTTATGAATGTATTTATATTTCATGATCCTCATGCATTTCTTCTATTTTTTCAACTCCACTAAGGGTTTATGTGTGGTATTCTTGTTAAAATTAGTAAAAAAAAATCCACATACAAACAAAACCATACAAAACACAAAACCTTCTCCTTTTGTTTCTTACTTTAGATCAATATCTTATTCTTGGAATGAAAGACTAAATTAAAGTATTCTGATGTCGTCTCATTAATGAGAACTCAGGGCTGACACTTGTGTGTCTAAGTCCTTCAGTTACCTGCATGACACAGCAAAGCTGTTCATTAGATCAAGCTCAGAGAATACGCTTAAACCTCAGAATTTATGAATTTAAGATGGCAAAGAGAGGGGAGTTTATGGCCCAAAGAATTCATTAGAAAGTTTTACACAAAATAAAACTTTAAATCTGTTTGAATCTGATACCTGAGATGAAATGACAAGAAGTAAAAGAAATGACAATGAACATAGTTTTCTTTTGTGTTACTCTAATCTTTTCTGTGAAAACCACTTAAAAGTTTTGATCATGGTACTTGCTTGAAAGCTACAGAGGAAGAAGTTAATAAAATTAAGATTCCAAATAATTCAATCACTATTTAGTCAAACTGTCCAGAAAAACTCTTCCTAATTCAATAAATCATACATTTTCTATTGTGTATATGACTTTTAATGAAGACAGCCCTTAAACACCGGAAAACTGAACTTTCATAAATACATTTGACCTGACTGGAAGCTTTATTTTTTCTTCACTCTGAAGATCACAGTCAAGTCTGAGAAACAATTACAAATGTTCACGATGCTCCTACCCATGAAATGTTTGGATTAATCATATTTTTGCAACACAAAGAAACTTCAAAAAGCCTGTTGTTAGCTTCCTTCAACAGAAATGTTACCAAACCACCTTGGTAAAAACATAATTACATGTGGAAATGTCCTACACAAAGACATATGTGGTTTAAGATAAGAAGAGAATTCCACCCAGCCTGGCATTCTGTGACTGACAACAGCCAAAACAAATGTCCTGGGCATATGGGAGAGAGATAAGTACATAATGATTTTTCCCAGAATATTTTCCCACCTTCCTGCTATTTGAACTTCAGAGGTAACCTGGAAGAAATGTGGTATAATATACTTTTATATTTTCCTCCTGGTAATTGATGTGATATTGCAAGCACAAATTTCACCTACATGGCCCCGTTGACTCTAGCAAAAGATAGGGGAAAGAACAGATTTGGAGTTTGGGGATTAACATCTTTGTGCTTGGCAGCACAGATTTGGATGTGTTCCCTTCTTCTGTGTCTGCATTCACAAGTGTTTGGCAGGGGACGTGTGAAGACGTTCAGGGCACCAAAGGTTCACAGCCCTTTCCCAACAGAACACAGCCTGCCAGGGGCAAAGTTACTCTGGTTTAAAAACCTGACTTGGACTAGCAGGGACATGCATAGAACTCTCTATAACTTTAAATCTCCTGGAAGGCAAAAAATATCATCAATCATTTCAAGATTTCCTGAGGCAGAGACAGTGCAGATACCTCTTGGGGTCTGATCCCAAGCTGCCTTGCATCCATAACAGTGTTTCTATTGCCATGGGTCCTAGGGAAATTTTCATCCTCCCTAACATTAGTTATCAACCTTTTTGATTAACCAATATAGTTAACAAAATCTGATCAATTCAATCAGTTTAAATAAGTGTGAGCTCTTTGTGTGAACATTATTATTTTGGATTAAATTAATTTAGTTTAAATATTTTGAATCAATATATACCAAACAAAAATAAACACATTGTTGGACTGAAATAGTCGCTCACATACAATTTTCAGGGTTCCACATTTAACTCCACAGCTTAAGTAATTTTAGACTTTGGACTGTGTATGATGCCATTCCACAGTACATCAGATATTTGAGACAAGGTTTTCTGGGGTTGCATTTAGTTTCTCATCTCTTTCTCCTTAAAAGATTCAGCACTGAGCTGAAGCATTTGCTAAAATAAAAGAGCCAGAAAACAATTTTCACAAGTATCAACAGCAGAGAGACGCTTGGAGTGTAAAAATGTCAAGATACAGAAGCTGTTGAAATCAGTTGGAAAATGCTTATCAACATTTAAATTTTGTATCCTGTCCAGCAGACCAAATATTTACAACCAATAGCAAATTTTGTGGCAGCTAATGGTTTCCAACCAAAAGTTTTTCCCTTATTTATAATAGCAAAAATAGCAATTTCTTTAGGCTATTTTACAAAGCTAAGCATAAAGGGTCTGTTAGAGCCAGATGAAAGCTGTTCAAAGGGAAAATTTTAAAAGCATTTAATAAGGGTTTTTGCAAGCCACTGTCTTGCAATCTATTGGTGACAGTAAAGAAGCTTTTTTGCATTCAGACTAGTCAAAGAATTTTTTTCCCCTCACAAAAATTGTGTGTTTAAGCTCTGTAAAATTCTTGTTAGATTAAATTATTGGCACAGTCTTTTTTTTTTTTTTTTTACATGTGGGAATTTACATATCCTTAATTAAGATATGTGCCAAACTATTGTCCACCCATACATTGCTTTATGAAGGACTCTTAGAAATTGTATTGAGATACAAACACAGAGCTGGTGGCTGCAGAGGATGTTTGCACACAAATTGTGTGAGGGGAAATGAGATGTGCACTTTGTCATTGGTTTAAAAGGAGCAGGGCTCAGTCCTGATGAGGCAAGAGTAGGATGGCAGCAGACTGCTTTTCCTAATGCCTTCACAGTGATGGAAACAGAGCAAAGAACTGCATGGGCAGCCTGGTCCACAGCAGGAGGGCCCTGCCAGGGAAATAAGGCACATTGTCACTCTCTACAGCTCCCTGAGAGGTGCAGAGGGGGGTGCTGAGCTCTTCTTCCCAGTGTTCAGTGAAAGGACTTGTGGGAGTGGTTCCAGCCTGCCCCAGGGAAGGACTGGACATTAGGAAACATCTCCTTACAGAGAGGATGATCAAAACCTGAATCAGACTTCCCAGAGAGATGATCAATGCCCCAAGCCTGTCAGTGTTTAAGAGGCATTTGGACAATGTCCTTAATATGATGCTTTAAATTTTGGTCATCCCTGAAGTGGCTGGGCAGTTGGGTTTGATGGTCACTGTAGGTCCTTTCCATCTGAAATTATTCTATTCTATTCTATTCTATTCTATTCTATTCTATTCTATTCTATTCTATTCTATTCTCACAGACTCTTCAGTTTTAAACATATTTTTCCTTCCTTACAATCACTGAATGCTGAATGATCCAGAAGATACTAGAAAGAAAGAGAGGACATTCCCTTTTACCAAGCTGTTTGCCTCTCACCAAAATATCAAGTTTCATCTATTTCTCAGAGTTTAATTTATTCCTGTTTATACTGTGATTCCCTAGAACTTGTGAAAGAGATTAAGTTGTTAGAAATAACCCAAATCTCCATATTTAAGATCCTGGAAAGTTGGTAGAAATAGTATCTTGGTTTCTGTCAGGAATTCAACAAATTTAATTCTTAAAATAAAATAATAACTTAATTCTCTTTTTTCTTTTTTCTTTTCTTTTTAAAGAAAATGACTTATTCTTTGACCTCTGTCAGGAATAGGAGTAACAGTAGTTCTGTAGATGAAAATAAATTATTCTCTGATTTTATAATCAGATTTTAGCCAGATAATTCCTTTGACTTTCCCTGCAGATATGATCTGAAGTCTCTTTGCAAAGCTTTTCTAGCTCTCATCTTGTGTACATTAGAGCCAGCTCCAAGGGGAACAGCAGAATAGAGAGACTATTGCATGTATTCAAATACCTGATGTTCTTCTCCCAAAAATTTCACTCATCAGGCAAGCCCCTGAGAGCTTGTTAACACAAAGCCTGGCTCTGGGCTTGGTCTGTCAGCTTGATGCCACTGAACCCATGGAGTTACTCCAAAGTGAAGAGAAAACCCCTTCTCATTCGTATCTTGACACTTTTCCTAAAAGGTACACATTTCTTCTCTCTTCATGTGAGAAATTTGTATTTGCTGGGAATGATAATTGGGCTTTATAAAATTACTGTAATATTATTCTTTCCTCTTTTTTTTTTTTTTTTCTTCCCTGTAACCAAAGTAAAGCTGAAATTGAACAGTTACATTTCAACTGTCATGTTTACTTTTTATCATTTATGCTGAGCTGGAAAGGGGTGCCAGAATCATGAGTGTCTCCCAACATTAATGGAGACAATCCAAAGCCGTTTTTGCAAACTGTGGTTGTGTTACCCTTTCTTGGCCATTCAGCCCACTTTATGTCATCACCTGTAACAGTTCTGCTCCCACTAGGCTGTGGTCAAATCATGTAAAATGACTTTAAGCAGAATACAGTTTTTGTTCCTGGCCCAGACAAATTTTGGAAGCAGGATGCATTTCTTCTCAAGGGGATCTGAGAAATCTTCCTCCCATCCCCCACTGGAGTCAGCTTGGTTGTATTTGTGTGAAGATGACAAAGCAATCTCAGAAGAAAAGGTGGTCTATGTCTTTCCTTAGAGATGTGGAGTATCTCCTGCAAGAAATTGTAAAACATGAAGATCCCTTGGTTTTATTTATTGTCAATGTTTATGTTATCTCAATTGTTGTAAGTTTGCAGCAGCTGTGAAACCCAAACACAGAAATATTCCTGGAATAATTATCTCCTGTTGCAGTCTAATCAGAGTAGAGAATGTGACTGGGTCAAAGCTCTGGAGTTTTTTAAGATGAGATCCATGTGATGATAAATAATGTATGTGTCTAATGTGTTGCAACAAGATGTAAAAGAAAATTAATTCCAGAGGCAGTTTTTATTATTCTTGAGTCTGTAACCTGCCATCTTCACTGTGAGTCAAATGCCAAATTACAGCTAAAATCCTGTTCTGCAAATGAAATCCTTTAGTCATGCTAATTTTAATTTTAAATTTGATTGTTTGCATTTTACAACTCTTACTATTAGCCTGCAAGCCAGTTATGCCTCCTAAATTTTGAGACACACAGAAAGCTCTTTTCCTATTCTAGCACTGCGGATATAAATCATGATGCCATAGCCTTACCTCAAGTGCTTTTCAGGAAGGCTGTGGCTAATGAGCTGAGGAGGAAACTGGGCCTATTGAGAAGGCCTGGAGGAAGCAGAAGAATTAAAGCAGGAAGGATCTAGGGACCTTTAGTAGATAAAAAATAAAGGATTCGAAGCCATAGAAAACTGGGTTTCATCAGTTTTACTAGAACAGTTTATTTCCACAAGAAGATATACCCATGTAAGCAATAAATTTAAACAGTTGCTCAAGTTCAGCAAGCCATCAATAGGGTCTGGTACCCCTTTGGACTGTCTCAGACCTGGGCACAGAAACTTCCTGCCACCTTTAACATCATCTAGATCAAGTGCTCTTCTCATACCTCAAGATTTGGATCTCATCCTGAGCTCCTAATGTTAAAGCTCCAAAATTACTTCAAGGTACCACCAGCCAAAAACAGTAAAAGATTTACTTTCCCTTTAAAGAAATTGCTCTGAAATGAAATGGAACTCTTTTTTTTTCTTTTTTTTTTTTTCCCCCACAGCATGAATCAATTTTAAACAGTGTTTTATTACAGGAAATGAAACATACCAGGTGGAGCTGAGACATGCTTTTTAAATTGGCAAAATTAATCAAACTCCAAATTTGACAGGCCAGAAGAGTTAATATAAGTAGAGTTTCAGAAAGTGCCCACTAGTCAATACTGTTGAAGACTGTTACTTTCTAAATGGGGAAGAGATCTCAGCCATTTAGATATCATCTCCTGCTGTATCCCCTTGCTCCCAATGAGGTTACAGCAGTGCATTCCATAACAAGTGACTGGCCATGGACAAACAGCATAGGTTAATCTTTTGCTCTAAAAATTCACTAGCTCCAGGCAGACCTCTGTCTGGAGCAACTGGGAAAGTGGGTTCAGATGACCTTGATGTGTATAACACCAGGCACAGAGCTAATCATCTGAGAATATATATCTAAATCTAAACTATCACAGCTAAATGCTAGAGCTCTATGTTCAGCTGAAATTTGTTGAACATATTTGCACACCAGCTTGGCTAATATCTAATTTTAACAGCAGAACTTCTGCTAATTAGTTCACTATTCAGCAACTCAGGCTTCGAAGCCCTTTTCCATTGAATTAGCCATAAGATGCATATCTTATGAGAAGACAAGTTATCTGGAGAGGGGAAAATAACTGGTATCACAGCTCACAGCTCAACTATTGATCTGGCAGATGATAGTTTTAAATCTCTAACAGAACATTTCTAATAGCGTAAATAAGCAACAGCTGAAAATATTTCTAAGAGAAAGGAAAATGGAGGAAGAGAAGACAAGGACAATATTCACAGTGTTATTCAGAACATGAAATCAATAAAAAGTTAAGAGTGCACATAAAGTGAAATGAGTGAGTTGACAGGAAGATTTGAGGTGAATGTAAGGGGTCTTTTTGGTACAGTATTTTTTGTGATAATCCTCTACTTTTTAGCTGACATTAGGTTGTCCTGGAATTTCATTTCTAAACTGATAATACGAGCAGAAAATTATTTCTTTAAAAAGCCACTCCCTCAGTGAGGGACATTCCTGTCACAGAACCAGCAAAGATGATTGTGCCATTTGCTCATGCTGGCCTGTCTGGAAACACATATGCATTCTAACACTGTGTATATAAGAGATCATGCAAGATCTAGAGTTCCTCACTGAGACAAATCTCTCAAAGCTGGGCAGGATGCAAATGAATAAATCAATTATTCTGATTGAAGGAAATCTTTGGTATTAACCACTCATTATAGGAACACTAAAATTAACATGTACATGGACATCTTACTCTGAAGATTCCCAGACACTCAAATTTTTGCTTTTATGCATATCCAGGGTCACATCCGTGCCAAAACCTGCACATCAACTTTCCACTCAGCTGGGAGCAGGACTGGAAGCCTAAGGCATTCCACAAAGATTTCTCTAAAACTGTAACTCCAGCTGCACCTCTTCAAAATAGACCTGCAGGAGGCATTTGCCTCTGGACTGGTGTTTTGAAAGTGGGGTACCAGGCTCTGCAGTAAGGGGGTGGGAGTATTCCCCACTCTTTCTGATGATGCTGTTCAACAGAATATTTATCTCTAGTGAGGGCAAGGGAACATACCTCAGTACCACAGCAACCTGTGATCCCATGGGATAACAGAAATTACAGAATTAATAGAGTTACCTAGTTACTAAGCAGAATTTTCCAAGTGGATTTAGAGGCTCACATTTCCAGCCACAGGCCTCCCTTATCCTTAGTAAATGTTAGGACATTTCTGAATAAATATCACTGGGGGCTGAGGTACTCAGGGGTCAGATATTTCATCAAGATGACCATGTATCTGGAAATCCACACACATCCAGGGCTCCTGTGTGGTGTTCCTAGAAAAAGTGATTTTTGGAAAACATCCAGCTCACTAATCCTCTAGTACAAGCCACAATGTACCAGGGGCCTGACCTAATGTGCAGTGACTCTGCAGTCACTGCATGGTTGCCTCCAGGGCTTACTACTGAAGGGTTTGAGCATATGTTTAGATGGGGGTCTTCATTTCAACAGTGTGAATATTCCTCTGTGCCTCCAACTGTGCACACAGAAAAGCTTCATAAAGCTACAGCTGTTTTTGAGGGTTTGGATAAAATAATATGGAGGATTGAGATATTATTTGCTGTAGTCAC
The DNA here is from genome assembly GCF_001522545.3 of Parus major. Classification (NCBI taxonomy): domain Eukaryota; kingdom Metazoa; phylum Chordata; class Aves; order Passeriformes; family Paridae; genus Parus; species Parus major. The sequence goes on from NC_031773.1 coordinate 10,236,720, forward strand.
AAATGAATAATAAATTATTATAGCCTAAGTATCAAAACTTACATGCAGGCAATATGCAGGCATACATTTCTCTTACAGACTGGAATTGTCTATATTTGTACTGTGAGAATTTCCAGAATTGAACCTCAGATCTTAATAAAATAAACAATGTAGACTACAGTCAGAAGAAAAAACAAACAACCAAACAAACAAAACCCAAAAACCCATGTCTTCCTACTCTCCATATAATGTAATTCCACACAAATGAATTCTTTAAAAAATAAATTGCAACAAAACCTCCTGTTTTCTTCATTTAAACTTGCATGTGGAGTAAACTGTATACAAATTATAAATCAATTCTTGATTCAATGGTCTAATGTTTTGGAATTTAGAAAGGGACATTTTCTGTGAGTGATGGTGCAGTACATTGCTACACTAAAATATGAAGCACTTTTATGAGGCAACACTACTTATCATGTGGATCTTTTTGTAAAACCTCTCCTGGCAAATGCTTCCTATCATATTGATTTTTGAAGAATACTTCAGATTCTCATGCTTTCATGATGGCTTATTAGCATACAGTAATTTTAAAATACATCTATTTTTGGATATATTTTCTATCAATATTAATTAACTATTGACTATGCTAGAATGATTGAGACAGATGACAGTTCTATTTTGTCTTTTGCTGAATATCTTGCTTACAAATTTTGAACTATATATGCATATTTTACTCACAAGAAAAAAAATCTAATATTGAAATTCTGAGTTTTTTATCTCAAAACATCAGAAGAAAAATGAAGTTGTGGAACTCATATTTAAAAACAGAGGTGGAAGAGAAGGGATGGTAAAAAAAATAATTTCTGTATATAAATACTGTCATTCTTATGTGGATAAAAAAGAGGAGTACAAATAAGCAAGGTGAAAGGAAGATTGTGAAATAGCAGATTTTACTGATGGCTTGTGAACAGGCAGCTCTGTGCCCTTAAATAGTGTTCTCCACAATACAGTGTAGTACTCACTTCTCATTAAAAATCTGCTGTCAGCAACAGCCTGAAGGCTTTTGGCCTTCAAGTTGTTGAAATAGAAAGTAAAACAGAAATATTACAACGAGTTCCCTCATGTTTGACAGCTGGGAGCATACTGGGTGCATACAAATTTTAATAGCCAACACAGAAAAAGGGAATTTATCAAACAATTCACTTGTGAACAGTGATCACCAATCACAACTGCTACACTCAAGATGAAGAAAATGACCCTCTAAGGAATAACCTAGAACTGAAGGTTTAGACCAAAAATATAAAAGGGGCCACTAGAGATGATCTCCTCCAGTACCTTGTGGTGCTCATGAATGAGTCCTTGTTTGATATAAGATCCTGTAAAGAAATTTTGAGCTTTCTCCTCTTAAACAGATCTTATCTACCTTAAATAGATCATTTTCACAGTGATTAGAAAGTGTTTCCTAATATTTCATTTAAATTCCTCAATGCCAAAAGTTAATTCACTTTTCTATTTACTTTAGCCATGTAATAGCTTGTTCTCTTCTAGTATAACCTTTGACAAGTCACAGTACCATTACTATGATTTTTTTCTTTGTATCTTTCTTAGACCAAACAGAGCTGATTCCTTTGTGAGTTTGGTTTGGATAATAATGGATAATAATGACTATCCTTAGCAAATGCTATCATTAGTGATATGGTGAGACTAATTTTTGTTTCACACTCCCTCCAATAATACTTTGAAAATGAAAGTTTATCTGATATCTAAATATGGAAAGAAGTGGAGAGTTTCCAGATGATCAGAATAAAACAGTTCAACTACCAAAGAAACTTACTATTGCAATTTTAGTAGGATTGTTTCTTATTGTCAGGTTTCTGTAAGATTTCTCTTGACATGCCCATTACTGGCCTTGTCATCTGAAAATGTTTTGGTGTACAGGTGACCTGCCAAACAGGTGAAATATTAGAGTGCCATGCTTACAAAATATTTTGTTTCTCTTCTGGCATGGAAGATATAGGATCTGTCCACCAGTATCCTCCTCACCAATAATTCAGATTTCTCATCATTTTTGTAACTGCTTGTAGTATTGTAACATGTAATATTGTAATTATTGCAACTTTTGTAACATTTTTTAAAGGTCCTTAAAATTGGACATATGTGACATCAAGACATTGTTTATTTTAGTGCCAAGGTCAAGCCCTTCCAGGACACACACACAATTTGAACTGCCTCATCCTTTATTAACACATGCCATCATTTAAATAAAAACCTGGAAAAGCCTCTTGCACACTAATTCCTGCAAGGTAGTAAGAAAAATAAAAATACCCAAAAGTAAATTAAAAGCTTTGCCTGTAACTGTTTACATTGTCCTAACAAACATGTCAACCTACCCTCTTCAGTGGGGGCCAGCCTTGACCATTTCTTACAAATATTGTACCTGCAGGAACCTGTGCCCATGCATGATTGTCTATTGCTCCTAAATTCATTAATATCTTAAAAGAAATAGGAAGGATTTAAATTCAGATTGGGTTAGAGAAATCAGCCTGTTGGTGACCAGTAATATTGCTTGTGACTACTGGGCTTTCAAAATAAAGACAGGGATTTGATGGAGGAAATAAGGAGACAATTCACAAAGTTGCTGTGGCTAATGTCACTCATGAGCTGAAGGTTTTGGCAAACAGCTGATTTGTAGATCACTGCTCCTTTGGAATCGTCACTGTCATTGGAAACTTCTAAATGATTCTGAAGAGAGGCTCTTTGAATTTACAGGGTTGGATCCTAAAAATAATATTATTTATTAATAATGAAATTAAGGGTAAGAGAATGGGAGTATTTGCATGATTAGACTGGATTAGCTATGTCCAGAATAAGCTCCTGTGAGCTTCCCTGTGTCAAAAGATGACTTTCCCTCACTTTCCAACAGAGAGACCAATGAAGAGATCAGGTATAATAATTTACTGTTATTATACACAAGATCCTCAGTTTCTTAAAACAATATGGGAGTTTCAAGTTAAGAGTAGAGGAAAAAGACTGTTCTGTTGTTAGTGCATTAAAATATTATAGTCAATTCAGTATTAAGGAGCTTCTGAGGTGGACATAAACTGAATGCAACACAGTTTCATGTGTCATAGACATTTTCTTCCACAACACATTTACAAGGCAGCCAGAGTCTGGGGAAGAAAAAAGATGCTGCAGCAAGTATATTAATCAGTGTTGGGCCTTGGACTTGTGTTCAAGTGTACAAGTGGAGAAACCTACCATTCACCCCAACAAAGCAAGCCAGTTCTATTGCCCAGAGAGAAGTTAGTTTATCCAGTCAATACAGGACATTATTCTATTTAATAATTTAAGGTGCATTTTTATAGTATTCTAAATTTAAAACAGGAGAAAAAAAAAAAAGTTTGTTAGAAGCATTTTTTAAATTAGATTTGTTAAATTAGATCTGCTGGATTTTTGTATTTATATCATAGAAGTGAAATCCATTAGATTCTAAAGAAAGAAAGACTTTTCCTTCAGGGTTTATACCACCATTTGCTGTATATTGACTATTTTGAGCTAGCACCATCATTTTAATCAGACAATGTAATTCACTCTTTTCATTCTATAATGGCATTCAAAATCCCAACAAACTTTAAGAACAAAACAATATACAGCCTCCAGGGAAAGCTTTGTATGCCTTTAATATATGCTTTTATATGCCAGCATCCTCACTCTGACCGAGCCTGAAGAAATGTTACCTGTCATCTCATATGCTGGGAGGGTAGAAGGATGATCTTTTCAAAGGCTGAGATGTGTATTGGGGTCAAATTGCCTTTAAACATTTTGTCCCCCAAAGAAAATCTATTGTACTGATCAAACCAATTGTTAGACAGATGGATGAATAGTTCCTTTCAAGCACAAGCTGCTGGGCCTCCGGTAAGAATTCCTACAAGGAATTTCATGCCTTGTGTTACAGAAGAAATCAGGCTACATGGTCATTATAGTGTAATTTGTACCTAAACTTTGCATCTGTGAGTGCAGCCCCAAAACATGCTAAGAGAAATTAAAATGAACATGTGGCATAAAGAAAGGCAAAAATTCATAAAGTGACTATCTCTTAAGTTTGGGTCTTTTTGTTTGGGTTTTTTTTTCTGGAAAACATTACTTCCTTCTCTCTCCAGAAACTATTATTTGTGTTTGGCTTAAAATAAGTAACCCTCCTAACCTTTGTTGGTTAAATACTGGGATTTTCAGCATTTGCTGAAAAAAGTGAAAAAATTGAAAATATATGACAGAGGAAGAGTCAAAAGGACCCTTGGAACGAAATGGCAGTGTGATTAATGATAAAAATAATTATTATAACAATGAAAATATCATAAAAGATAGATGGGCCAGGAAGCAATGATGTACATTTTCACTTCAGCTTGGAAAATACCAATAAAATTATTCTAAAATTGAGAAAAAATTAAATAAAATATCCTGGAAATATATTAATGGCAGAATTCAGTAGACAAATCTGGTAAATTTGAAACCATGAAGTGTTTAACTATCAGCCTGTGAATACATTTGATTTGGAAAAGGCAGAATTAATGACAGACAGGAATCCATAAATTATAAGATCATAATTTTTTGTTTCATCAGAAATGCAGTAGAATCCATTCTACATATGCATGCAAAAATACTTCCTATTAGGTATCATGTAAAATTATAATACAGTGTTACTGCAAACTAATTGAGAACTGGTCATATGGCCAACCTAGAGTAACTGTGCAAATCCTGCTGGAGTGATAAGGAGAATACTTAATTGATATTAAATTTTTACATCACCTGGATAAACTGAAAATGTGCTGCACGGTAAAAAGAAAGGGACAAAATAGGGGGGAAAAGAAGTGCCTTGGCCTTAAGAATCAGAACAACCTTCTGTGGAGTGCAGTTGTTTACTGAAGCACAGCTGTAAAACTTACTGCATCTGGTGGAATGGCTGCAAATAGAAATTCCCTGTAATATATGAAGGGATTTGATACAGGAAAGTGCTTTAGAAAAAAGATTATTCTTAAATGACTGGGTGAAACCCAGAGTTCAGATCCACAAAAGGAGTACAAAAGAAGTTCCAGCCAGGAACATTAGTGCAATGCCTAAACTTGGCTTGAGGTCACTTGAGACCTTGATAGTTCTGCTACCATGGTGTGCTTTAATGTCACACTAAATTTCCCTCTAAGAAAACTGCTGCACAAATGAGCCTATAGCTGAAAGGCACTCATTTAAAATACATCAGGCATGGCAAAATCAAGGAGGCTAGAAATAGTTGACCACAGTCTTTAAAAAAAATGATGGAAAAAAAGTTATATTTTCCATTAATCGTGACATTTTCTAGAAATCATATTAGATACCCTTAAAAAGTGCATGAAATAAATTTTGCAGGTTACACACAACAGCAAACAAATAGCAAATATAGATTTGAACACATAAGAATAATAAATTTACATCAACAAGTGTATAAGACAATGAGTGGTATATATGTTTTGCTTCTATTGCTGTGTGCCCTTGTCTTTAAACTGGTGTTTACCCTTTCTCTGGGGTTACCCAGATGTGACTTTTCTCTCTATTTGAATTAATGAATTCTGTGATGGTCTGCAAAAAAATTACTCTTGGCTAATTCTGCAGTGGAAGATGGAGAAGAAGCATAAGCAATTGCAGTTCCATTTTAAAAAAGGCGTATCAAATTCAAATATATAAAAGAATAAAAAAACAAAAAAAAAGCAAAAACAACAACAACAACAATAAAAACCAGTTGGAGACAACGCGGGTGTTCTACTCACTCAGCCTGGAATGCCTGAAATCAATCCTGCAAAGACTATCTATGTGAATTCTGTAGGAAAGGATTCCACATCTTATAGAACCCACAAAAATAGAAATTGTTTTATTGGAACAAAGATTGACAGAGTAGTTATCAAAGGTTCATTGTGAAAGTGAAAGAATTTATTGCATGGGGTTCTGAAAACATCTGCTGTGGATGGAAACGAATTAATATTTTCAAGAATAACTTGAATGATGGAATTAAGCATGTTTCTCACATTTGTTAGTGACATCATCCTGGATGAAACTGCGAGTTCATTCACCTGGAATACGATCAATCCCGGTAATTCATGAGAGCACCTGAAAAAGCATAAGGCTGTCTGTGAAACAGTAACCAGAGCAAGTTAAGGATTATAGGGCAGGAGAACTCCGCTACAGAACATAAGAAGGTGACAACAGATTAGGGAGTAGTTCTGCAGTGGTGTATCCCTTAGAGGGGTTTACAAACTCAATCAAACTTACCTGATGCAAAAAATAAAGACAAATACCATCCAAGGAGTACATGCAGGAACAAGTTTTCCAAAGTACTTGAATCAACATCCTGGGAGACCCAGCTGATGGACGTTCTGGGGCTCAAGTGTGGTAAGAACCCATTGGACAGAGTTTGGAGAAGAGGAATGAGATAAATCCTAGTCATGCACACAAGTTGACCACAAGGAAAAGGGTGGGACTGGATGACCAGAGGAAGAGGCAGCTGAGTGGCAGCTCCATAATGACTCAAATTTGCAGAAGATTGCTGCAGAGAGAAGGAAAACAATCTGTTATTCATGTCATTGGTGAATAAGGCATGCACCAATCAGCTTAAATTCAAGTTAGAAATATTAAAATTAAACAGCAGAAATTGTTTTGCTAGAAATGATGGTGAAATACTGAACTTTAGTAGGTGGGGTAACCTGTGTACCTGGATGTATCTAAGAGCAGGTTAGACAACCATAGTGCAGTGGTCCTGGTTTGGGACAGGAAAATGAACTACATAATCTCTCAGGGCCCTTTTCACCTTCTGATTCTGTATTTTAAAGTATTAGAAATAATGTGATACTGCAATAAAGTGAGGCTTGCCAAAGAAAATGCTGAGAGAAATCTTGAAAAGGATTATGGGATATAGCAACAAATAAAAAAAACTGAATAGTTTTTATCCATATAAAGACATAGAAGAAAAGATAAATAGGGTGCAATATGGGAAAAAGAAAGTGTTCTTTAAAATAACACTGAACTAGAACAGATGTGTCAAATATATGCTGAAAAAGTAATTGAAAATCCAAGTAAGTACAGAATGGTGAATTTATCATCTGAGGTAAAGGAATAAGGTTTATTTAGAGTTTTGGGAGGACAGGGCAATTTCTACTGCACAATAAATAAAAAAATAAAACTCAGGGTAACATCCATGGTATAGCATAAAATATTTTTGAGAAAATATGAAAGCTAAAAATACATCTTTAAAAATAATTAAAATAAATTACATATAAAAAATACATCGAGAGCTAGAAAACCACTTTCATCAAACCTGAAAAATATGTAAGACTTGAGAAATATTTTTTTTTTAATAAAAAACAATATTGAAAACACACAGATAAATCAGAAATGAGATGGTCTCTATTATCCAAACAACAGATTGCCAAAGGCTTGCCTGATTTCTCAGTAAGAAACTATTTTTAGAGGAAAACATAAATATAGTAGGTATTTTCCATCTGATTTTCAAATATGGTGCTTTATGGAAAACAGTTGGTAAAACCTAACTGTGTGGGAATTAGTAAGTAAATTCTGATGGGAAATGGAAATGACTTATGGAAAATGACACCTGGCCATGCTGGAGGGGAAAATACCAATCTGGATAGAGTTTACCATTCTCTACCATTGATCTTTTAAAATGTTTTTGACAGCCTAAGCACTAAGGGTAGTGGTGTGCTGCTAAATAGGCCACGGTCAGCACACAGAGGGGCTGGGATAGCACCAGGAAAGAGCAAGACTGCCATGGTTTGTGCACAGGAGAAAAAGGATAAAATACAATGTACAGCACAATATACTTTGGGACACTAAATATAAATTTGTAGTGTAAAATAATAGAGAATGGGACAAAGAGCACCAGCCTTGTAGGTGCCAAAAACTGGTTCTCCCCCCACACCCCCCTCTTCCCCAGGATAAGGAGCTACCAGAGCTGGAAGTTAGTGATGGGGAGCTGAGTAAAGCCTGCACAGTCCAGGAGGAAATTGTTAGTGACATGTTATGCTAATTAGACATCCACAAGCCTATGGGCCCAGACAGGATGTGCCTGAGAGTAACGAGGGAGCTGATGAAAGAGCTCACCAAGCCATTTTTAATCATTTACTGGCAATCCTGGTTAACCAGAGATGTCCCAGGTAAGTGGAAATTAGCAAACATAATGCCATCAGCAAGAACAGCCAGATGGAGGATATAGGGAGCCACAGACCTGCCATGCTGGCCTCAGTGCCAGGAAAGGGCATGGAGCAGATCATCTTTGACACCAGTTCCCACAGCACTCTCCTGGAGAAACTGGCTGATCCTGGCTTGGATGGCTGTACTCATTACTGGGTGAAAAACTGGCCAGGTGGCCACATGCAGAGGGTGTGGAATGGAGTCACCCCCAGCTGGGTGTAACTAATGTCACTAATGGGGTACTGGCTCCTGCTGAATGCAAGAGACCTGGTGTGGCACAAAATTACACAACAGCAACTTGGCTACAGAGCCCTCTTGCCACCAGCCAAGGTTTCTGACACATATCTGTTCTGATCACTACACACATGGTTTTGATAAGCTCCAGCCTAAGCACCCCAATTTAATCACTGGTAGTGCTGCTCCTAGTTCCTCTTGGCACTTATTCAGGTATGCTAATTTTATTACTATTACTACAGCTTTATTTTGTAAAGCAACACAAACATCTGCACCACCTGCCCTCTTCACCTTTAATCTTAGCATTTCTGTGGGTACTGAACTCTGTATTATTAAGCCCATTTCTGAAGTGAAGAAGGTCAAGCCAGTCCAGCCAGTCCTGGGAACATCCCATGGGACATATATGCTGTCTTGGGAAAAAGTAATAAACCCCTGATGTTGTAAGACATCAAATGAAATTCTGTATGTAGTTCTTGTCACCCCTATTCAAGATAGACCAGGTGCAGAGATGGTTATTAAGCTGATTTGTTAATTAATGCCAGTGTGCCTACATTAGAATTTAGTTCAGGTCAGGAGTCCCCTTCTCTAACTAATCTCATCACCCTCATTTACCATATTTAGGGTCCATAAATAAGAATATTTCCAAACCAAGTGAGCAGTACCCAACTGGGGCATGTTCCACCCACAGGACACGACAAGAAGAGCAGGCAGGTGCCCTCACAGGAGTGTCGAGCAGTGGAAATGCCCTCTCTGCTGATGCTGTTTGCTCTCTAAAGCGTTGTGCTGGAGCTGGCAATGGTGAAAAGGCACACTGCAGCCCAGCACACCTTGCACAGGGCAAATCCCTTGGAGTCAGGCCCAGCCCCGAGGCGTGCAGCCCGTGTTGGGGTTCCTACAGGAGCCTTGCCTGGGCTTTGTGGCACAGAGATGGAAGAGGGGCATCTCCCCTGAGAGCAGGGCAGTGTTGGGTCACAGGTGGGTGACTGGGATGCTGGTTAGGTCAAGCTAACTGAACAGGGTGTGAGAAGTGGCTCTATGAAACATGAGAAAAATATTTGGTTTAACAAGTAACAAGGTGAGAGGCTGGCAAAACAGCATCATGAGGAATATCTAGACTGTAAAAAGTATGTGAGAAACAGACGGAATTCTCAGAAAATAGGTAACAGAATAAAGGGGACCTTTAGAAAGCCCAGATTTATAAGATCACCAGTGCCCAAGAAAAATAGTAATGCTTTGTAATTTTGCAGCCTGGTTACCTGAGTAAGAATCAGAAATATTAAATATGGGTACATCTGCAGAAACAGTGGAGCAGTGAGGAAAAAGTAACTAGGGGAAGGTACAAAAGGTACTAAAAATATTAAAAATTCTGACAGAAAATAAAGGAAATTGAATTTTATTTCTTCTGACGAAACAGAAGATTTGTTGGCTGCTTTCTGACAAAAGAAGAGGCAAAATTTTTAATTCACAAAGCATTGATGTTACCCTTCCACAAGCTCAGGTGAAATGTACCTGTTCAGTTCTGGTGCAATATCCTAATATAAACATTAGAAAAGGGAAAGGCTGACCCAGTGAGAATAAGTGACAGAAGGAACTGTAGAAATGAGAGTAAATAAAAGAAAATTACTTTCACTTCCCAAAGGATTCCAGCAGCCCTGAAGCTATGCAAATCAGTGTCCTCCTAACCTCAAGTAATCTAAAGCAATCCTGCACCTGCCCTTGCTCAAACTGTAAAACCAATGCAACCAAGCAGTGAACATGCTATAATAAACAAAAGATGCTATAAATAAAAAAAGCATGCTATAATAAACAAAATCATTCAACTCAGCCCCATAACTGAAGCAATTAAAGACTTAGTTATTCAAAAAAGAGCTCTGTGGCAACTGAATCAAATTTGGGATGAGAGCATGAGCCCTATTTTAATTGACAACTTCTGTCTCAGACTGGGGAGCAGTTGAACATGACAAGATCCATCACTCTGTAGTAGTGGCTAATCAGAAAGAGGAAGAACTGTTATTGATACATCTCATTACTTCAAAGAACCTGATAAGAACAGAACTTTTATCAAGGCAGGATCCTAATCCACATGGATCCATACTTCAGTGAACAGAGTCACTCAAATCTAACAGATGGACAATAAAGTAAGGTATTTATTTGCATTCTGATATCGATAACATGTATAGAATCACGTTTTCCATGTAGGAGGTCTTCAAATTCTCAAATTATCTGAAATTTTATTTAAATTTTAAATGTTTAAATTGTGGCCACTGGACTTTTCCAAATTATTCTGGACCTATCTGTTCAATCTCTAACTAAATTCAACAGATTAGTAGAGGAAACACTTGGGAAAAACAAACAAACAAAACACCTATTTCTTTCTTATTTCAGAATTTAGTCATTTCCAGATTAAAGAGTTAATGAATTATGATGGTTGAGGCAGAGAAGAGGAGAAAAGGACAGAGTAGAAGAGAACAAAGTAGAACAGAAAGAACACATGCCCTTGTCAAAATATTCTGGTTGCACAAATGATGCCAATTAAGAACTCAACTGAAAAGATCCCTTTTCCCATGCAGGGGAAATCTTTTCTAGACATATAGCTTTATGTTTTCAACAGCTATAGAAAACAAACACATATTTCTAAAGAAAATAATAGTAATAAGCATGCAAGGTCTCTTGGTTAGTGAATCATCCATATTTTTAAGTGCTCACAATTATAAGTAGAAAAATTCCATTTTCTGGAATTGTGCCCTAATTTGTTCTCAAAAAGAGAAGTAGTTTTAGACCCTTAAGCAAAATTGGTCGAGCTTACTGTAAACATTTTGAATAGGTAGGAGCAGCTTGTTGATGTAATTTAGTAGACTTGTTTCCACAGCAAGAAAAAAACTTAAGCATAAACTTTAAGTCTTGGCTTCTGTAGCTTTTACAGAGATATATGGGAAAAGGCTAGAAACAACTTGAAATGTTATGAATTTTTAAACACATGAATGATGGACTTATTTTTCCCTTGTAAACCTAGGAGAGGATATATACACATTAGGGGGTTCCCATGGCTTGTGAAGACATCAACTTTAGTAGTAACTCTCAGTTACCATATACGAAGCACACAGATTTTTTTGAGCAGCATTTATATATTATTTATTTTAAACCATTTATGACATTTGAAGCAGCACTGATACAGCTGTAATGTATCAAAGGAGAGACATGAGTCAGTTCTGTTAAAAGATTTGAAAAGAATCTAGGAGTGATTTTCTGTATTTACTGAAATCAATCATAAATCTTGCATTCAATTTAATGGCACAAACTTATGCACTTATTTTTACCTGAAGTTCTCTCCTCAGTCTGCCTCACCTGAAGTCATGCAGGTTTGTAAGAGAATTGTGATTCACTGATATTCTGCAAAAAGGGAGAAGAGGTAAACCTGCTGCAGGAACATATTTAGGTGTGTTTGTTTCCAAGTAGATGAATACAAGAGGAAGAAGAATGACAGTAAATCAATTTTCCATTGCTCACCAGAAAGATGGGAATTCTTGTGAATGTGAGAACTCCAGCTGGATATCAGGAATTGTCATGCAACCAATGTTATGCAGCAAGCAACCCAAATAATGGTATTGCAGATACCTTTATATAAAACCTTCCATGCTTAGCCATGATGAGAATAAATGCAGCCTTGCCTAAAGGCAGCACTCTACTCTTTAGCAGGGAGGGGATGAGAGACTACCCAGCCCCACACAGCCCAGGAATAAACTGTGCAAGTGCACCAATGTATGTCTACAGCCTGTGAAGCCAGCAAATCTTTTATGACAGCTTTTACAAGTAGATTTTTTTCTTGCATAGCAGCCCCCCTATTCAACACAATTCTGAGATTAGTATTGCCATGGACACAAACAGGAGCCACTGAATATTCTAGAGGGTGCACAGTAGACCAAAAAACTCAGATAAGCCATCTTAAAGTAACTAGACAACAAAATTAAAGAACAAGGAGCTCTCTCTCATACAGTAGGCATGCCACAGAGGAAGGGTCCTGTTCAATGATTAAGGAAATGGGATCAACCAGAAAAGATAGCTAATTATATTAAAAAGGGAAAGATAGAGGAAAAAGAGAACTAGGAAGTAAGGCTGCCTCAAAAATCATCATTTTTAGTAGCTGCTGGACACTTTAACTTCCTCTGAATTTGGTAGGAGTTTCAGATGGATGGCTTTACTGATAGCTAGACCAGAGGTTTGAGTAACTTGCACCAGATTCCTCAACTAAGTATGGAGTCCCTGACAATGACTATAAGGCAGATGATACAGCCTCTACTTCTAATACAACATGAGAGTAGCAAGAAGTGATTTAAATATGCTTGGGTGGGCAAGGAGAGCCTCAACAAGCTGAGTTCTGTGGTGGAAGAGCAGGGGGGGTGTCAGGAAACAGCACTCATGGACAATGCCATGGCATTCCTAACAAGACAACCACAGACTCAGGCAGGAGATAGGTTTAAACATATATAAATATATAAATATAGCTGACAACACAGGAATGAAATTTCCAGCAGTTCTAGCCCCACAAAGAGATGGGTCTGGCTCAGGTAAGTCACCAGGATGCAGCTGCCTTCCCAGTGGCTGTTAATGCTGCTCAGAGACTCCAGATTAATACAGCAGCCTCCAGTATCTGTCACCAAAAGTTGTTCCATCAGTCTAAATGCCAAAAGAGTCTCAGTCATCAGACAAGACAAACACCACTTGTGAGCCCCATGCAGGAAACTGAGGGTCTCCAGGCTGTGCTGCATGAAGGATATGGGTGACAAGTTTCTGGCTGCTGTACACTAAGAACTCCTCTGAAGCTTCTGTGTCTCAGTATACATGCTAATTAATAATTTAAGTGTTAAATTATTATTATGATAAATGATATTACAAGCTCTTCTATACACGAGGCCCTCATTTTTCTACCACTGGAATTATTTTTTCTCATAAGTAGCTCAGTGGTCTTCAGCTCTGTTTTCATTTAACCACAGGTCTCCAGTAGGTTGAAAAAAGATAAAACCTCACTGCAGTGTTACTTTCCCCTGCAGAATTACAGACTCTAAGATCTATCCCTGACAGAGAAAAAACAGTCTGCAATGAACATAGATTCACAAATTTGAAGGCAAAAGATTATTATGAACATTTATTCCTTCCTGCATAGCTCAGGTTACAGAATTTCCCACAAGTGATGCCAGTGTCAAATCCAGTAATTTACAGTTGAATTAGAGTACATACCCTGAGAATGATTGGAATTTTTCCATAATGATGATGTAGGGCAGCCTATGCTCTGTAATGTTCTACATCAGCTTCCTTAACAGAAAAGCACTGAGGAAATACAAATAACCTCACACTTCTAAAACTTGGTTTTAAAACATTTTTCAGCATTCTTCCAAATCTTATTTTTAATTAATTAGTCTGGACTTGATTACTGAGCTTTGCTACCTGACATATTCACTGATAATTTGTGCAAATATCAGCTCTGACAAACACAAGACCCAAGACATAACTGGCACCATGGATGCACTTTCTGCACTGAAGGTTTATATTAATGAACAGTGAACATGAGCAATCCCTTTTTGGATCCTGCCCTGTATTACCCTTTTATTAGATGTGGTTACTCTGAATTTGTGATCACCGTACATCTGGGTACAGGAACTTTGTAACATGCAAGATGGACCTAAGGTGGGTGTTCAGTGAATCTGCCTTTAGCAGTGTCAAGCTTAGTGTGGCACCCAAGAAAATATTTGTTTGGTTCAAGGAGCTTGCAATCATTCAGCTAACACTCATTAACTGATCTGCCCAAATGGAGGCTGCAAAAGCAAATTTCATCTTAACATTCTTTCAAGCAACAAGACTCATTTCTCAGCTGATGCAGAAATCAATTTACTGAAGTCAAGAAAGCTTCAAGAAAATCAATTTTCACCAATGGGGATACTGTCATCAAAAACTCCCGAAGTGGAAGAATTCCAAAATATTCCAAAAATATCTGGAAAGAAGTTTTCAATCAGCCTCCATGGAAAGACCATTTCTCATTTGAGCTGCAGCAAGCTGATTCTATCACACAAATCAGTGCACCCATCAGCCTACTGCATGCAGTCACCATGGAAAACATGCAGAAGAAAGGAACCAATGAATTCTGTGGTGTCTCTTCTGCCCTAGAATAACCATGCAGCTATTAGAAGTCCACTCCTAGTTCAGTGCATAATTATTGTTATATTTCTTTTGGAAATGACTGACTTTTATCAGCCTTGATTGCTCCTCCCCTGGAAAAGGTCAGCATCTCCCCAGGGAGGTCCTGCTCGCAGCTTGAGAGAGATTGCCTGGGAGTCCTGCCCTTTTGTCAGCTGACCTTTAAATACAATAATGTCAGTTTGTTAACAAGAAAGTTTCATTTGTTAACAAGAAAGTTTCATTTGTTACAGTCCTTAGTGTTAGTCTGACATGCCATTTAAAGCATTCATCCGATTTTTTCCTACCCTGTGATCTCATGATAATGCTACAGTGTTAATCTTTGAGGTCACATACTAGGCAGGTTCCCTCTCCAGCCCTTACTTGCAAGCTTAATATAAAAACTTTCATCTGTCATTAAATTAGTTTTAAGGAAGTTCAGACATAAGTTCAAAGAAATATCATACAATTCCAAAAGCTTTTACACCAGAGTCTAGAAGCACTCTTTCTGTTTCTCTATGTGATTGGAAGATTCAGGAAACTTGGGGAAAAGTTTTTGATTGATTTAATGGGTCTCATTAAAGCAGTGCTCTGTTCTGCAAAAACCAAATACTGTATTCATCCTCTCTGTACTAAAGAGGCAAATACTGAGCACTAAAGACAGTGATAGTGCAAAACTGTTTGTCAGTAAAAAGTTTACGTAGAGTATTGTTGGCTGAATATGAATCCTCCAGCACTGCAGCATAAATTCAAACATGCTTTCCTCAACTCCTTCTGGAGCTGCCTGTATTCACAATTACAGGCATGATATTAGGCCTTTTGGTGAGCACATATATTACTGGCAAAAAGTAAAGAGTTTTTTTCTTTTGGGCACATCATTTTTCTTGTAATACTCTTACAGAAACAGAAGGTCAGGCTCTTAGGAATCCTCTCCTAGGAGTCACTCAAGCAGTTTACACACTACAGGCAGCAGGTTAAATGTAAATTTTCCCCACAAACTGAGTCCCTGCTGCACCACCCTTCTCCCCAGGCTGCTTATATAGGCAACCTTATCAAGATGCACAGGATGCCTTTCTGCCTCCCAACGGGGTTGCTTCCAGAGAAAACTGAGGGAAGTATGAGTGCTGGCAACCACCACATGGGAATTCAGGCTTTGGGACACGATGCAGAGAACACCAGCCTGCAGCATGGACATACCAATGTAAAAGAGAAGAAACAATGAGGCTGTAAGTTCTCAGTCCCTCAATCTTGTGTGTCAACAAGGGGAGGAGAAAAGAGCAATGTACCACCAGTCTGAGAGCTGGTTAGAGTCTAGAAACTGAGAAGGGAAAATACAACTTACCTTGTATATCCCCTATTGCATACTGCAAAAGACAAATTAAGAAAAAAAAACAAAAAAAACAAGCTACTGTCCAAACTAGCCTGTCCAAGCCAAGGAAAAATGTTCTTCCAAACTCTGATAAACACCTTGATCATGAATGTGTGATTGCTTTACACTTGCAGCACCTCTAAGGACGTGGATTCTCTGCAAACCACTAGAGCACTGACAGAGCTGTGCTGATGATCTGCCTCCAGCTGTGCCCCATAAGCAATGCTTCAGGCAAAGATGCACACACACACAAACTTCAGATTATTTTCCTACCTCTGCTTGGTGTAGCTTCCCCTTAATGTAATTCTGAAATTCACATTATCCCTTTTAGTCACAGCTCTGCAGGCATCTCATGTTAAGGTAATTATCTGTGATGACCCTGAAGTCCTTCTTGGAGTCTAATGTACCTATCATGCTCATTACCATAATATCCAAGTCTCCGTAGTACCAAAGCATCTGAGTCAGACATGCCACTCTGCACAGCAGAGCCTGGAGAACAGCAAAGAAGGAGAATAGATGAAGACAAAGATTCAAAAGCAAAAGCATAGGCTTTTTAATTATTAGAAGATATTTAGGAGATCAAAAGGGTAATGTAAATTTTCAGTAATGAAATGAAGTCTTAGTGACAATGTTCAATTGGAAATAATAATGCTGAAATCACTGTATGAAGCACAGTACAAAACTGCATTGTAGAAACTGACAGGAAATCTTTTTTCACTAAGAAAAAATAGATTTAACAGAAGCAAATTACAATAGAAGACTAATGACACTGCCATGTACACTGACTAAACCAGGAGTAACTTCATTGCAAACCATGCAGCTACATGTGTGAAGGGGTGCTGTGAGAGTAGAATATTGCTCAAAGTAAGAGAAATTCAGCTTATTAGTATTGATGTGTAACAGTGGACAGTCATATAAAAATAATGCACATTTCCCAGCACGGTATCTGTCAAACTATATATTCACTCTGCTCTAACAGATCTCTCCTTGGTTACTTGTTTCTTGCTGGTTTGTCATTGAGTGACCTCCTTTAACAAATGACACACTTCACATCTATAGCTTTGCACTACTAATAGTAAAAGTATTATCAATCACACATTTTCTCTGTTG
Source organism: Parus major (assembly GCF_001522545.3). NCBI lineage: Eukaryota > Metazoa > Chordata > Aves > Passeriformes > Paridae > Parus > Parus major. Next base: position 10,253,809 of record NC_031773.1, read on the forward strand.
AATTGTACATCTCATATTTGTGACTGAAGAGAGGGAAGAGCCATGCTGGCACAACAGTGCCTCAGGGTGGGAATCATCTCACCTGACTTTATATGTCTACACTTAAAGCAGTCAGACTCAACTCTTCCTACAGCTAATTACAGGCTTTTCTGTATTAGGGCATAAATGGCATTGACTTCAAGTGGATGACTTATGATCTAAAAGTGCCTGTTTCTCTTTATTGACTGCAAAGGGAGCCAGGAGTGACTAGATCAAATAGAGCCTACACAGAGTAAGCTGAGTCACCCCCACAGTTTATAATTTTGATAAATCACACACATTTTAAACCAAATTTGTTCAGTGAAGCATTCTTTCAGCAAAGCCTTTGGCAACTAGCATGCACTTAGAAAATAGGTCTTTCTGTGTGAACCTTCCCTGCCAACACAGGTGCAGGGAAGTCTGTGTCACTGTGTTGGAGTATCTCTTAGACAAACACTTGTGCCAGCTACCAAAGGACAGCAGACCAAAATTGTATAGCTGTAAAATTGTAAGCTGATTGCTTATTAGTCCTCTGTGGCCTGGTCTATAGTAAAGCATTTTAATGAAGAGAAGGATAGCAAAACAGTGTTCATGAATACTGTTTGAAAATCAGATACTTCTTGCTACAGATGTCAGGTTATTTCAGAAAGCCAGCAATGGATGTCTCTGTGGGATCCATTGTCATGTATTGCCTAATTCCCATGCACTTAAGTGGTGTCCTCAGCTCACCTTGTGCTCTTCTCTTCCAATTGCCACTGCCCATACCAAACCACACGTGGTGAGCTAAAGGCACAGTAGTGCAGAGGCCCAGAGCTGCACACCTGCTCCAGGCCAATCTGGTACAAGGGAGTCCTGGTCTGCAGCCATGTAGGACCAAAGGCCACTGACCAGGATCCCTTCTCTGTTTCATGTTCATTCCCATCAAAACAGTGGCATAGAATCATAAAATCATAGAATGGTTTGTGTTGGAAGGGAACTTAAAGATCATCTCTTCCTAACCCACCTCTCATGGGCAGGGACACCTTGCACCAGGCCAGCTTGCTCAGAGCCCCATCCAACCCAGCCTTGAAGACTTCTAGGAATGGAGTAACCACATCCTCCAAGTAAAGATTTTTTTTCTAATATCTAACCTAAACCTATTCTCTTCCAGTTTGAAGTCATCCCCCCTTGTCCTATCACTACATCCTCTTGTAAAAAATCCCTCTCCAATTTTCTTGTAGGCTGCCTTTAGGCACTGGAAGGCCAAAAGTAGGTTGCCCTGAAGCTTTCTCTTTTCCAGGCTGAACAAATCCAATTTTCTCAATCTTTTCTCATAAAAGATGCATTCAAGTTACCTTGGTGCCCTCCTCTGGACTCGTTGCACCAGGTCCATGTCCTTCCTGTGCTGGGGACTCCAGAGCTGGGTGCAGTACCAGGGGGGATCTTGCAAGAGCAGGGCAGAGGCACAGAATCACCTGTCCTGATCTGCTGCTCACGCTGCTTTTGTTGCAGCCCAAGATGCATGCTGACATATCAAGGGATATACTTTTTACAAACAAGCAAACATAAAATAATCTCAGATGATCAAGAAATAACTCTAGGTAGAAAACTCCAGGTAGAATCTTCAGGTAGAACAGGTCACCCAGAGTGGCTGTGGAGACAAAAGATGTCTGGACAAGGTTAGCTGGGTCTAGGCAGCCCTACTGAGCAGGGGTTTGGACCCTTCCAACCACAGCCAGTCTGTGATTCTGTGGAAACTCCCACAAAGCAGCTGCTAGGGAGGTTGGTCAGGAGAAAATGGAACTGATGCATTTGTGCCTGTGCCTGCAAAACCAGTGTGTGGAACAACCTTTAAATATGCAGTGGGGAAGGATATCACTGCTGCTGTTCTTTGAGATTCTTGTTCAGGTATCCAGGTAAAACTGGAGTTGTGGATTTAATCTCTGCCATAGGAAGAAATTGGAATGTCCTATAAGCCTCTCTATCCATGTCTCCCTTCAGTAGCTATTTCACAGCAAGGCTCCAATTTCAACTGTACAGTTTCAAATATAACAGATCTATCCATGATACTTCATAAAAACAGCTTTCATTTGTATTGATTTTAAGATAATTCTTACATAGTAGATTTTTTATTTAGTTCTGCTTTAGACTGCTTGTATTACATTTGTAGAAAATCATAGAGCTTTTCTTAAATCAACCAACCAGTCTAGGGAAAAATCATGTTCAATAACAAAATCCATCCAATGCCAACACACAGCAGGGCAGTATTTTAAAGGTCTGAAATTGCACCAAAAAAAGAGGACTTTTTTTTTCTTCACAAATAGTACACATACAACATAAATTGACTCCCTTCACATGAAACATTAAAAAATTACATGCTTCACCATGTTTTGGATATTTGGCTTTACTTCAGATTGGCTTAGACTTCAAAACCAAGTTCTGTCGGATTAAAACCAAGATTTGAATGCCAAGAAACATACCATGCTGAACAATTGTGGTTTTAAAATTTCAGTTATTTTGTAAACAGAAGCACTAAGTCTCACTTGCTATTCTCTGTCTCACATGAAATATTGAGTTTTCAGATAGAAAACAACAGTTTTGCGGTTCAATGTTTGCCTTAGGACAAGCCTACAGTCTACAGGAGCCTCCAGCCCTAGAGCCCTGCTGTGGAACTGTTTATACCACCTTACACTGATTATTTTAGTTTGTACCTTCTAGAGGCGCTGCAGTTTCAGTATTGAACAACTTCTTTTACACTGAGTAGTCTTTTTTAATATCCCCATGCACTTCCTGATGAATATCATTCTGATGAAGCAGTTTTCAGGATAGTCTGATCTTCCTTTGGTATTCTGTTAGTTGTTACAAGATGAAAGAACCACTGAAGGAATTTGTGTTAAATGTCAGTCTCAGAGAATGACGTACAAACAGCCTCATTCTATTTTCTGCACAGAGATTGACTAGAATTTTTTTTAATCTTTCTTTTTGGGGAATACATATGGAAAACTCTTATGTGATCCTGAATTTTCTTGAAATTTTAAGAGTTTATTTGAGATGAGAAGTTTTAATTTTTTTTTCCAGAAATTGATTTTGAGGACATATTTTAAAATTCAGCTAAAGCAAGATTTTTTCCATCCCTAAAGGGACTTAATATTATTCTGTGACAAAATACAAGTATATAAACCTAAAGAAATTATCTTCCCTTTTGTTACTTTATGGACATATTTTTCCTCATATATTTACTACAGCATTTACTGTTGCAGTGCTTATTCATGCTTTGTGGCTTTCATATTAAGGAAGTACAACGGGAGGTGAGTTAAGTCATGTGGACATACAAGAACAGCTTTGGAAGTCACCTTTGCATTATGTAGAGAAGAAATGAAGGGGAAACTCAGCCAAAAGGGAAACAGTTTCTCAGTTTACTCTCTGACAAGCCAAATGCTGAGTACCTGCCCTGTGGGGAAATGTCACACAGCAATTGTATCAGCAACGTGAAAGCTTCAGAGAGAGAATTCAAACCCATGAGACTTGGAAGGCTGAATAACAGGAACTGAGAGAGACAGAAAAAATAATCAGCTGCACTTTCATGGACACGTTGAAGCCATCTAATCTTGAAAGGAGCATAAGTCCTACCTAATGAGATGGAGGTGTTCATGAAGGAATTCAGAAAAATCACAGAAGATGGGAAAGGTAAAAAATAATTACAAGTGACACATTTTCCCCATTAGATAATATTAGTGTATCATCCAGCTCTAAGGATGCTCCTCTGAAATTAGGAATTAAACTGGAAGAGGGGAAAATGTTGGTGAGAGTGGAAGATGTAATCATCAGGCAAAAAGATTTGCTACTTTTCCTACTGCAAGGATGATTATACCAAGACTTTTGCTCATCACAAATGTGGTAAACATCATAAGGAATTACAAACCCAGCAGACAAAGAAAAGGGAAAGAAAATGCTGGTTTAGACATTTTGTTTTCATGTCTAAAGAAGGGCAATGAAGCTGAGGAAGGGTCTGGAGCACAAGTCTGAAGAGGAGCAGCTGAGGGAGCTGGGGATGTTCAGCATGGAGAAAAGAAGGCTCAGGGGGACCTTATTGCTCTCCAATACTACCTGAAAGGAGGTTGTAGCCAGGAGGAGGTTGGGCTCTTCTCTCAGGTATCAAGTGGCAGGAGGAGAGGAAATGGCCTCAAGTTGCACAAGGGGAGGTTTAGGTTGGTTATTAGCAAAATTTTCTTTATGGAAAGGGTGGTCTGACATTGGAATAGGCTGCCCTGGGAGGTGGTGAAATCACCATCACCAGAAGTGTTCAAAAAGTGTGTGGATTTGCACATGGTTTAGTGAAGACATGATAGGGCTGGGTTGACTGTTCAACTCAATGGTCTTGGAGGTTTTTTCCAACCTTGACAATTTTATTATTCTGTAAAGGAAAAAATATTACTCCAGGTTCATTGTGAATAAAGGTGATTTGAACAGGAGAGGTGAACTCCAAGGGACAAAAAAAATCAGCTGGCACTTAAAGCCAAAATGGTTGAAGGGAATTTTTAAAATAAATGGTATAGGAGTGCCAGCATTTGCAGTGATATTTTAAAAAAGAAATCTAAAGAGCCCAAAGTATAGAAGAGCTCAGGAAAGACAAGCCCACTGAAGACGGCAGATTAATTCTTCAAAAAGACATTAGTAAAAAATTGGGGCATTCTTACATGAAAATCTCTCCTTGAGAGCAAAGAGAAAAGGGTCAAGGGTGTCTGCAGAGAATCTGTTTGAAACCAAAATAACTGTGGAAAAGAATGTGGTGTAAGAGAAAAAATTAGTGGACCTGTGGATAAATACTGTTAGATTAAAACTTCAACATTGCTTCTTTAAGGGCAAGTCCTGCTTTACAAGTGTCTTAGAGGGTTCTAAAGGACTAAAAAAATATGAGAATAATAATTATTTGACTGGTTTAATCTAACCTGATTTTCAAAGGCATTTTAAAGGAAGCTGAGCAATTACTTAAGAAAGAAGGTCCTGTCATATTTGATGAAATATAGAAAACTTAGAAAAGGAGCAAATAAATAGTTCTTACACATCAAGGATGCCAGCAGTGGTTTCTACAAGGATCTGTTCTGAGACCTCTGCTGGTTAATATATTCATAAATGACCTAGAAGAGACAGTAATCGATGATAAGGTTTGCTGATGGTTCCAAGTTATTAAAGATAGTAAGATGGGAGCCAACTGTGAAGTGTTGCAGAAGAACTGACAAGACAGATTGGGCAATAAAATGTCAGATGAAATTTAGTGTAGACAAATGTAAAGTGATACCCCTGTGAGAAGCCAATTGTACCTTCAAAGTGGTTTAGTCTGAGCTGGCTTTTACTGCTTGGGAGCAAGAACTTCAAGTTCTAAAAAAATTGGTTGGTTCTAAAAAAATACCTGCTCTAGGCTGGTCAGTGTTTAAAAAAAGTTTAAAAATTGAGCACATGATAGGACCATTGGCAAAAATAGCTAACAAAGAAAGCAGCTCTTCACTGCTGTATAAATTCACAACTCACCCATGCCACACTCTTCAGTTAGAAAAACACATGAGTGAGAGGTGTGACACAGATCTACAAAACCACATTGATCACAGAGTAAGGAGAGGGATGGAGTGCTCAACAATAATTCAGTCATTGTGAAAGAATCAGTCTTCATCCATGCCCAGCATCAATAGCAAAACAATAATACAAGGCATTGGACAGTTTGACCAAATAGATTTTGGAATCCATCCCTGCCCATGGAAGTCTTATCAACAGGGCATGAGATCCATTTTGTTTAACTTTAGATGTCATTTAGTTGTCTGTACCTGAGTTAGCTGATTGAACTTCTTTCGTGCTCAACAGAAAATATTTTCAGCATGCAACAGATGATCATTTTAGACATGCACAAAAAGAGTTGTAACCAAAATGCCTGTTTGCTTCCCATGACCATAAAAGGGGCCTAGATAATTATCTCAAGATAAAGAAAGCTGCACTCCAGTCATCTCAAATTTAGGTGAAAATCAGAGATATCCATATGTTGAACAAGAGAACTATTTTTCTTACCCAAACAGATAAATAATTTTGCAAGACTGTCCCGTACTCAACTGACTCCACAGATGAAGTCCACTGCCTATTGCAGGATCTCCTTTTATCCTCCTAAACCCCAATATACATGTTCCATGTCTATCCCTTCCCACGGCTCTTATCTGTATCCCTTTGGCTGTGCATTTGTTTTTCCTTACTACAGTTCTATCCCCCATGACTGTCCACCCTCCCACAAATAAGTCTTCCCCTCCCTTTCCTACAACTGATCTCATCCCTTGTTCTCCATGTCAAGATCAGGAGCTACTCCTGCACCTCAATCCCCATCAGTCAACATCCCTAAACCTTACCTGTGGTTTCTGAGAGATAAGATGTGAGATAATATGGTGAGATAAGCTAAGTGGTGGCATTCTGGCAAAATTCCTAAACTCTTTTCAGGTGATTGGGCAATTCCAATGAAGAAGATGATATTTAAGTAATGTAGTAACTATTAAATAGAATAAATTTTAAATTATACCATAAAACTATAAATAGCCAGGGTTTATTTACACATGCATGCAGAGCATGTGCCTGTTGTTTTGTACCAGATCAGTACAGATAAAGACTCACTTTAGAAGATGTATATTGGCCAGTGTAAATTTAATATTTTTTACCTTTAAGAGAAAATATCATTTATAATCTGACTTTTTAATAGCCCTTTACCATCTTTGATATTCAATTAAGCAGAGCAGGTTTTGCATCACAGCTTAAAAACAATCAGAGCATGAAGAGCTAGGATTTATCTGTTTAAAAGCTAAAACCATGTTTTGTTGAGCTAATTTTTGACAACAGTTGTGTTTCATGAAGATGTACAAGAATATGTTTCATCTCAGTTTAATTCACTACTTTAGCTTAATGCTGAGCTGAAGCAAAGCTGTGAGAACCAGAGCATGTTGAAAAAGAAGGAAAGCTCATTTTCCAGTTTCAGTTTGTAAATGAATGATGAGGTGTGAAATGGTGAGATTTACCCATTTTAAAAATTTGAAGAACATGGCGAGAAAAAAAACAACCCATTGACTGGTGATGATTAATATTTTCATTTAATTTTCATTAAAACTTGGTTTGAGGAGCCTTTTAATGCATTTTTTGTAGTTTTAAGTCCCAAATAAACAATATTAAAATACCATTAATCTTTAACTGGGCATCAACTAAACTGAATTTCTATTCAAATGAAACTTCACACAAATAATAATTAAAAAGAAAAATTATCCACTAAATAATGAATTCTCCATTCATTGATTTCCAGTGTAATAAAACTATAAGTACTAAGTAGCACAATAAAAACATGTAGTTTTATTACAACTCAAATATGTAGCAGATGTGCATTTTTCACTGAGCAAATAACTTCACTAAATTTATCAAATTATTTCAGCTAATTAGAACAGACTATTTTGCAGAATATCTTTGAGAAGAGGACAAATATTATTTAAATTAATCCTTGTTGATTTAAATGGTGCTTAAAGTCACTATGATATAAATCACTCATCTTGGTGCATGTTCTGCATATACACTCTGGTTTTGTATGCAGGCAGTGACATCTCGTTTGTAAAAGGCTGAAATCTATTCCTGTTCCATTGTTAGCTGTTGAATATTTACATTTGCAAGTCTGATATTATTCCATCGTCGGTGTTTTTCAGATGTCTGAGTTAATGTAAATTGCAAGCATTGCCTGCTTAGTCTGCTGGTACAAGATTTTGTTAGGAAAACTAAGTACAAATAGAATTTCCACAGTTGTCATAGATGTAGCTAAGACATCTAGGTAGGAGAGACACAAGGGTGTGAGAACATCTGCATTTTTGAACATTTGCAGGTGGCAGTGTGATTTACAAATAATGTGAAAGTCAGAGTTTCACAGTACAGCCACAAGATGTAAAATGGTGGGAAATGATGAACTACTGAACTGCACTCAGCTGGAGAAACTGAAAGCTTTACATGAGCCACATGCAGTGCCTCCAAACTCTCCATGATTGTCACCTAGGATAAATCAACATCAAGGATGCTGAAAGCCAAGATTAATTTCTAAAAGGCATTACACACAGAAATAATGGCCTTGAAAATTCACAAAATAAAGGAGGAAAACTCATGACACTAATCCCAGGGGAAAAATGGAGTTGGCATTGACATAAAATAATTGTATTTAGGAAACCTCTTTTGAGCTCGTTTACCTCAGCATCAGTAATCTTGTGGAGCTGGCTGCAATAGTGAAACTCAAATTTGTACAGAGTAAGCAAGGAGTTCATGCTGCATCAGAGGATGCAAGTGAGGGAGACCACTGCAGCACTCAAAAATGCTGCATTACCTGCCAAGCAAATCCAGAGGAGATATGGCACTGACAAAGAAACAAACACAAGCCAAATAATTTTTCCCTGGCTCTTCATATTTGCCACAGGGAAAAAACATATTTATGAAATACTTGGAAAATTCAAATAAATGCAAATACCCACATAACACCAGTCAGGTAGCATAACTGTAGAAGAAACTGCCTAATTTGAGGATATAAAAAATCATAGTCATAGATATATAAAGTTTGATATTCAGGGGACATTATTTGTTGTAACTGCTGAAACCTGAAAAGCCACAGGAGAGCATAGCAGCTGCTTTTAAAGCTAGATCATGAAGCAGATAGATATATAGATATATAGATATGTATGGCAAATTGTATACAAAATCACACATTACATTGGAATTACACATTAAATTGGAAGAATGCAGGTGATTCAAACAAGACTAACACTTTAATGCTTGCTCTTCTCTGGCCCTTGGAAAAGAAAAATTTTAAAAAGGGGAATTTTTAATGAACATAACTACAATATTTTTTCAAGGAAACAGACAAGTCAGACTAAGAAAAACAGCTTACAAAATAATTAGCTAACATAGATGTATTGAGGTAGGCATGGCCAGATGTAATTCCTCCTTGGATGATTAAGGATATAGACAAAACAAGCTCTGATTACTATCTTTTGAAAGCAGTGAGAGACAGATAATACCTTGAGGACTGGAAAAGGACTACCAAATTCTCTATCTCTAATTTAATGTAGAGAAAAGAGGACTCAGTGAAATACAGATCTAATCATCCTAGTTCCAAATTTTTAAATACACTGGAAAACTTATTAAAGGTTCATTTTGTGAATGTCCAAAAGGTAATTAAATGATAAACAATGACCAACATGATTTTGTCAAGAAAATTAGTATGAAACCACTCTAGTTTCATTGAACAGTGTATTAGATAGGAACAAAAGAAAAATATTTTATGTAACTTTATTTTAATAAGGCTTCTAACATTATGTAGCATTATGTACCTTAATGTAATTAAATAAGAATAAGTACTAAGTTCAAGTTGAATGAATAATCAGTTAAAAATTGGTTTTCAAATTGGCTTTTAACTATGGTCTACTCCTAAAATGTTATGCATAGTCTTACACATGTCTGATCTGTTTTTCATTCTTCTCAGAAATACGTATTTAAAGAGGAGGCTGGGCATGTATTAAGTTTCCTAGCTGACCTAGAAACTTCAAACATTCTGCAGAAATCCTAACAGATGAGATGCACTATATTTTTTCTTTCTAGAAAATTAGGCACATCTTTGATGAAATATGGCAAATTAGTTTGGACTGATATGATTTCATAAACCGATATTGCATTTAATCCCATTTTCCATTTATCTCCATGTCTTAATTATTCTTCTCTTCCAAATTTGTTCAAAAGGTTTTCATTATACTTAGGTCAAACTGACATATATCTAGTTTTCAAGATTACATTTTTTTCTTCTCTCAAATACCATTACCATAATGCTGTTCTCGCTGCTGTACCATCTCGTTTGACAGATTCAATACAATGCCTTGCTGCCAACTTTAAAACTTAATGTACTAGTTCTTTCCAGTATTGTGCCATGTACATTATTCTTTCCCTTCCAACTGAGCACAGGAGCTCTCCTTTCACCTAAAATGGACAAGCACATTCATCACTCATTCTCTTAAAGCTGCAGGGGAGATGACAGATGCTGGCCTCAAGCTTCCCTTCAAGGCCATGCTTCTCCTACCAGCCTGTTCTCTAACTCCTCCAGACATGAACTCAGTCCACATTGAGCAGTAATCAGATTTCCTTTTGCTCAAGAAAATCCAGTTTGTCAAGGCCCATGTCGATGGCTTCTTGCAGGCTGATCAGCCTGTGACAGAAGGCAGAGGCCTCTATCCTACATGGCACTCACTTGTCGAGGATAACTCAACCTGGCGGCTTTCTCACTCACTTATCCTTGTTCTTTACTCTGCATCATCTTCATTTATAATATACATTACTGCAGTCATCTCCTTTAACACTTCCAAAATATTTTGACTTCTCTCACTTAAAATATACCTTACTGAAGATTTCCTGCCAAAACACGGTTGATGTATGATACCAAGAGTATTCTCCCTTCTCAAACCTCTGTTCACATCCTGGAGGAAGTTTATTTCAAGAAAAAGCATTCTGATTATGCAGTGCTTACTGTCCTCTGCTGCTTGAGCCCCACAATCCTAGTATTAACTGCTGTAATTCCCAGTTTCTGGGTAAATCATGCACAAATTTTGTTCTACTAAAGCAAGTTGAAATTTTCCCAGACACTGCTGTGCCTGATTATTACTTCCCTCTCTACACATACAAGATTGTGGATTGTACTAATTCTAATACCTAATTGTAATACAGCATGTCACTAGTAATTTTTTGCATGTAATTCTATAGCACTAATAGCATATATTGTTCATTTTTGTCAGAGCTAGACAGATATTTAATCTCCCTCCTTGAATATTTTTTAACAGGAAATTATTGAAATTTTGAAAGAATATTGATTCATACATACAGATACAGTAATAAATTTATTGTTAGCTTTCAAAACCACAGTCACAGAAAATAATAGATCCTGGATTTAGTGATAGTATATGGTTATAGGCATTGGGACCAAAATCCTATTTTACTCATACAAAAGATCCAGAAACTTTCAGTGAGCCTTTAACAGCCAAGGTTTTGGCCCCACAAACAATGCAGGGGTTGAAAATAGATTTAGAGATGATTTAAGAGCACAGCTTCCAATTTATGATTTTAGAATTCTTCACTTAGAAGCTTCCTAACTCTGCAATTGCCAAAGCTCCATAATACATCAGGTTTTGATTTGTTAAGTTCCCAAGCATAAGAAGCTCTGCCACAGCTCATTTCCAGGATGATATCTTTCTTAACTAATTTGACCTCTTAGCTGCCCAATTTATGCCAATACACCAGATGGAGCAAAAGATTGGTCACACTTCCTGGTCTCTGCTTGTGCCATCCATGCTAACACGGAGAAGATGACTTTCTCTAAATACATACAGACAAAAAGGCCAGGTTATCACAGCACACTGCACCTCAATTAATGGGTGCACACTCTTGAAATCTATAGCAGATGGCCATTTCCTACAGCATAACTGGCAACACTGTGTATAGAAAAATCCTATGTTGGACTTTATTTGGGCAGAGAGGAAAAATTGCACTTCAAGTTAAAAAACTGTTAAAATTGTATATGGGTCTGTCATATTTTGCATAAACCGCTAAAATCTGATCAAGTCACCCAGGTTAACATAAACATTAAAAATTTATTCTAGCAGATGAAATAAAATTCTAACAAACTTTAAGGTTCTATTTTCCTTACTAGGCTGCTTACACTGCATCAGGATATATTCTGTTCTGTCAAGATCAGGCTGTTTTACAATTGGGAACAAATTTCAAGTAAGCAGATTGGTGGCTGGGACTTTCACTTGGAAAAGTGGAAAACTATGACTTCACAGGCCTTGTCTAATTTTTATTCCAGTGAATGTACCATGTCAAGTATATGAACTATCCAATGAGTAGAGCCTTGATCAGGCCTGGAATAACTTGTATTGGAAACTCAGAATGATTGCACAAAATAGTATGCAATACAACATTAATAGCCAAATAAAGAAGTAAAAGTGTCTTCAGAAAGAAAAACCCATGCCTTCCACTGTCTCTTCAGTCATATATGACTGTCACTTTTATTCCAAACGCAGGGCAGTGGAAGGAACCAGAATGAAACAGCCCATGCCTTATCCCAGTGGCTGGAGCAGGCTATTCCCAGGAGCTGAGCAGTCAAACACCACGGCATTAAAAACTGACTTGTCCCCAAAGCAGAAGGGCATACTAATCCAATCTGCCAGCATTTCAACACAGCAGCTTTAGGTGTAGAAAATGGAAATGCTTATGGATTTCAGATAATTACAAAATATATTACTCCTTATCTGCATTTGAGTGTTGATGTCTGTTTATTCCACATTGGACTGTAAGAGTAGAAGGTAAGACAAGTGCATAATACTTCTCCATGTGAGACATTTGGGAAGAGTATGAGAGGATAAGGATTTATGTTCATCTCTGGCTTTTCTAATAGTCCAAAGTGTAGAAATGAAGTCTAGAGATATTCATGCCCAGAATATACTAGTCCAGCTGCAGTCTGCAGTGTGTAAAGAAAGAAAAGAGAAGGTACAGGGAAGTTATATGCACTCCATGTGGGTTTATGAAGTGCCTCATAAATAAGTTTTGCTCAACTGCCTTGATTAATTTCTTTATTCTTTCCTCTCTTTTTTTCCAGTTTTCTCTACCTTTTTTTTTTTTTTTCCCCAAGATGTCATATTTTGAGAGAAAGTTTTGGAGATAACAGCACTTTTGTAGTGCAGGGTGACTCTTCAAGAATCATCCAGTTTGGACCTGGTTCATGGATGGGATAGTGTGCTCACAGAGAAGTTAGAGACCAAACTGCATGGGCAGAAAATGTTGCATCTCCCTGGCCCTACAAGTAACAGCAAGTTAGGCAGGAGCAAACACTGCTACCCAACTACCTGATCTCCTGCAAGGGTGAATTGTCTGAACAGATTAATATGGTTCTCTCATACATAAGAAGAAAATACCGAATTTGTGTAGAGACATTATATCAGAGATTTAGGAGCAGTTAACCACCAACACTAGAATATTATATTGATGCCACAGAGATTAAAGAAGAACTAAGGAATGGAGAGGATTCAGGGTGATTGACAGTTTGAAAAACATTGCCTGCAACAAAATTTTCAAAGGTCTGAATCCATTATGTTTATAAAAAAAAAAAAAGGTGATTTGATTATGGGCTGTTAATTCTAATTTGGATAACAATCTGATTGTAGCTGGCTCATCAACCTCACAAATAAAGATAAAAGAAGATTCAGAGACTGCAAATTGAAGCAAGGAAATTTCAGACTGAGAAATAAAACAAGGTGAGAAACTTTTAGAACAGGTATAAGCAACCACCAAGATAACCTAACAATATTAATGTTGGGTATATTGTTAGCTTGTTGATTTGGGTTTTCTGCTTTTTTTTAATGAAAAAAATATTTAATTCAAGCAAATTTATTCAGGAAAGCCTTATGGCATGTATTATTCAAGAGTGCAGAATAGATGATGGTGATGATAATAATACAGAACTAACATCTATTCTGAGTGGAAACCCGAGCTTATTTAATCCAGAAGTATTTTGCCACTGGCTTGATTTCATTGCTGCTTTTGATTATATTAAAAATTCTTCCACCACACCAAATATACTGATAAAATAAGCACACATAAACCCCAGCTGAAGTAGACCAGGGGATCTGTTAAAATACAACACTGCAGGAGTAAAAGGTTTCTTGAGTTCTTACAGGCAAGTATCCATGCACCGGTGTACAGGACACCACACCACTGCAAACAGTTGAACTGGCACAACAGAAAACACAGCTGATTGTGCCAGGACAGCAGGATAAATAGTCAAACCTAGCTTTGGCAGAGAGGAGCAGGAACTTTCAAAGCCAGCTTTGCCACCAAAGACTATTTATTTCATGTGTCTCCTAAAGCAGGATATTGGGCAGAACAGAACAGTACTGGTACATTGACCCCTCACTGCTAAGGTTCTGTGACAGTAGATCTTTTTAATGCAGTTGATTTGAAATGTGTTCCTTGTGTTTCTTTATGAAGAGTAAGAGCTCAAAGGCTTTTACCACAGAACAGTTTTCACATAAACCACAAACCCACATTTCATTTGCTAAAGATGTTTAATAAGTCCAAGTGCTGAGTCTTGCATTTTGGCCACAATAACCCCCTGCAATGCTACAGGCTGGGGATGGTGTGGCTGGACAGTGCCCAGGCAGAAAGGGACCTGGGGGCACTGGTGACAGCAGCTGGAAATGAGCCAGCAGTGTGCCCTGAGGGCCAAGAAGGCCAGTGGCCCCTGGAATGTCAGGAATGGTGTGGCCAGCAGGAGCAGGGAGGTCACTCTGCCCCTGTACTCAGCACTGGTGAGGCCACACCTGGAGTTCTGTGTCCAGTTCTGGGCCCTCAGTTTGGGAAGGATGTTGAGATGTTTGAGTGCATCCAGAGGAGGCAACGAGGCTGGTGAGGGGCTGGGAACACAAACCCTGTGAGGAATGGCTGAGGGAGCTGGGGTTGTTTAGCCTGGAGAAAAGGAGACTCAGGGGTGACCTTATCACTCTCTACAACTCTCTGAAAGGTGGCTGTGGTCAGGTGGGGGTTGGTCTCTTTCTCCAGGCAGCAACTGACAGAATGAGAGGACACCGTCTTAAACTGTGCCAAAGGAGTCTTTGGACATAGGACATTAGGAAAAGGCTTTTTACAGAAAGGATGATAAGGTATTGGAATGTTCTGACTGGGGAGGTGGAGGAGTCACCATCCCTGGATGTGTTTAAAAATATCTCTGGATGTGGCACTTGGTGCTGCGGTCTAGTTGAGGTGTTAGGGCTGGGTTGGGCTTGATGATCTTGGAGGTCTCTTCCAACATGGTGATTCTGTGATTCATATTTCCAGTCTCTAAAAGAAATAATAGACAGTCCTAATGTCATTCTTTTTGAAATTCAGCCTCTCCCATAGGCTGTACGTTACATCCAGCAGTCATCACAGATGGAGAGCATCTGAGATGGGTTTTTCTTAGTGTTGAAGACTCAGTGAGCTGCTGACTCAGAATCACCTTTCTTGGAGACATGCCTTCCTCACATGTTAGTCCTTCACTTAGACCACTAGAGCCATTTAAAGAATATTTGATTCACCACATGGAAACATGAATTTTGAGTAATATTCCCCTAGCACTTACAGTGTGGTTCAAAATAGCATCCATATACAGTTATATCTTAAGATAATAATTTATTTTTAGAATACAGCCCAAAGCATTTTTTAATGCCCACATTTCATATTGCATTTGTCTTTGATTTGTGCTATGGAGAATCCCTACTTAATGCAAAGTGCATCAAACACATTTTTTTCAGTATTTTTGAACTGACATGCTATTTTTAGACAAGATTAGTTATTCCCTCATCTAGATACTATATTTTGATCTGTTGCTAACAGGCCTCAAGCCAACTTTAATGTGTCATGTCCTGAAAAAAGAGTAGAGAAACAGTACAAGGGAGACATAGCTGAGTATCTATATCTACACAACACATACAGTGTAAAGAAACTCAGCTGAAAATGCCCATAACTTCCAGGTAAATATTGTGGTAGCCAAAAAGCCATCCTCAATGCCTTCTTGTAAGGCTTTGGGAGCAGTGCCACAACATTTTCAGAATCTACTAGAAAAGGCAGTTCTATCATTACCCTGACCCAGGTGAATTACTCAAACTACATCATCTGTGATCACCCCAGCCCTTGTAACTGAGGTGGGAGCAAGGCCAGGGTCTTGATTTAGTCCCTCACCTTGCTGGGATCAGCTGGAAAAGGTCCCTGATCAATTGGCTGGGCAATTGCTGGTGCTGTCAGGAGGGAGAGTGCCAATGTGCATCTCAGACAGAGAGAGTTTTGAAAAAAACCCTTCAGTCTGATCAGCTGAAGTCTGTGAAAAGATTCACACTTTTTACAGGTGTGTTAAATGCTTTTCTAGTAAGAAATTAGAACATATTCAGCCCATATGAGCTGATGCAAAATCACTAGTACTCATTAAAACAGACCATCTACTAGGTTTTATAACAGTCTTACATTTAAAACCAAACTATCAGGGCAATCTTCTCTTGCACAGAGCTGACTTTAGCAGTCCCTAACCCAGGCAATTGCCAATCCATTGCCAGCCCATCAGTGCAGCACCACACTGCCACCACTAAATGAGAGCCATAAGGACTGGGGCTTTCCAGGGCTGCTCTGCCTGCACTTTTCTTCACTTGCCTGCAACTCTGTGGGTAATTTGTTCTACTTCTGTTTATCTTTATGTGGTACAACCATGGTTTTATACAGATAGCTGTAACAAGCCATCATTCTGTGGAGAACAAATTGCTTACATCTCTAACACAACAATGTAAGGTAGAGAAATACAATCCCAAAAAGCCTTGGGAAGTGGAGAGGCAGGATGCAGTGTAGAAAAGTGCCTGTCTGGAATGATAAGAGGTGGGCCCAGGCTGGAATTGAGGAGTCCAGAGATATAAACAACCCAGCAGTAGGCACAGGATTGCAAACCAGAAGCTGGGTTTGATGGTAACAAAAAGAAGAAACAGCAGTATCTGCCACAAGAGTAAGCATGGATGTAACATGGGACTGTAAAACCATGAACAAAGGCAAAAGGTGTATGGTAGAAAAATGTGTACAGTAGAAAATCTATAAAAATGAGCAAAGTAAGGGGAAAAAAACAGCAAGACCAAGACTGGTTCTTTCCCTTTGAAGGATCAGGGGCTGCTGGCTTGTGGTCCTACCCAAGGACCTGCTGCTGGAAAGGTCCAGCAGCACAAATCTGCTGTTAGTTCAGAGGAGAAATACAAGGGTAAGCATTCCTCAAGAATAGCATAGAAAACCAAGAACTGAGTGCTAATATTTCAATTGTATCACCATTATTGAGACCTTTTCTGTACAGAAACACTCTAATTGCATAATTAGTTTCTTTTCAAGGTCAGAAATAGGTCCAGAGTAATAATGATATTTGAATTAGGCTGCTGAGATTGCCATCATACTAACAGTAAAGCACTGGATTCACATGTATGTAGTGTGCTTCCCCCTTGCCCATGAACACCACTTTGAAGCAGCACCTCCCCCTCAGCTGCACTTGTTTATTAATTTGGGAACAGCAACTGCTGCTTGGAAAGGGCAGTGGCCCTTCTGGTGGAGTGGACCCATGGTCAAAAGAACTCTGAGAGAAAATCCAGGAGTCCTCCAAACAGCACCACTCTTTTTGTTAGTGGTTATCAGCTCCTGATCTGGTCCACCACAGGCTCCACAAAAGCTGTGCTGCCATAACAAAGGACAGAGATCAGAATAGCTTAAATCAGCACTGTTACCAAAGGAACAACAGCCAAAGGGGCTGCTCTGGCCTCAGAAATGTGGTGACAAGACTTACAGTCTCCAAGTGCTCCAGCAAAAGGTTGAAGATGTGTGCAATTTAATTTTGTTATTTGTGAAATAATATCTTTGTATCTTTTTCTTTTTAGATGAGAAGCTAACCTTAATGTAAACCAAAATATTCAATTAGATTTTGCATGTGTAATGCAGCAACAAGAGAAAACAATCATACCTGAAGGCACAAATATTGGAGACATCTAGGACAGCTTTCAAATCAGCACACATAGGTTAAGCAAATAAACAGTTAACAATGGTTAATTTAAAATTTCTATCCAGATTTTTTCTGTATTAAAGCCAGCTCTCAATTTAACTGTGTTACCTATGAAACAAACACCAAGGGGGCTATGGATAGCTGTGGTCTGTAGGAAGGAGAGATAGCTGTGCTATGAAATAAATAATATATATTGTGTGTATATATAGTGTATAGCTGATAAAGGGACATGATATAAAGATATACAGGTCAATAGCTTTACATATCTGGAAAGGGGAAGATGCTTAAACTGCTTTAATATTGAATAACCTCCCTTTAAAGAGGTTTCCACAGGAAAACATCAACAGAAAAAAATGTGCTTTTTATGAACTTTATATTTACATCTTTTTGCAAAATAAAGATTAATTAAATTAAGGAATTTTTCCTTATCTTTTATTCAACCAGAATTTTTCAATTATTTAGAGAAATCTGTTTTGTAATTTTGCAATATAAAAAATATATTTTGAAACTGTGTATTGTATATTTTTATTATTTTTCCACATTAAATATTCTTGATTTTTTCAATATCTTCTCTTTAGTAAAAATTCCAGAATCAGCTTTTTCAGTAGTAAAAACCAGAGCTTTGTGTACTGCATGATTTCACTGAACAGTTTGATTAAGTCTATTGTGACTGAGATGAGTGAATCATTATTTTACAAATTGCTGTTTATTAGTTCTGAAATACCCATTAATTTTTCCCAATCAAAAATTAATAAATTTCTTTGTCAAGTTAATGTAATTTCTTCCAGACTGTAATTCAGGCCACTGTTTCTTTGGATTTCAGGACTTTAAATGGGTTTCTGCATCTGTTCAAGATCCTCCTTAAAGAGTAGAAAATATTTCTTAAGCTTGTCCTAAATTCTTCGTTATGCTATTGATTGCAGAGTATTCTTGACTCCAGCTCAACTAGGCAATTAAAAAGTTTTCAGGTTAGGCATGTGAAATGTTTCATTAAACAAAGTTTTTCAGTGTTGATCAGTACTGAAAAGCTTGGGTGAATCTGGCCTTGGAGAATGTTTCTTTTCTCAGAGCAGCTTAAACAATGCTTCGCTCTTCGTAAATTATATCCTTGTCACTGATTACTCTTCTTCTGGTCCTCTTCAGAGAGAAGAGTGCTAGCTTTTGATTTAGAACTAGGTTTTAGTACTTGGACTACAAAACCTGCTTGTTTGAAGAAGTAATTAATGTCTGTGTCAGGAGA
This sequence comes from Parus major, assembly GCF_001522545.3. Taxonomy (NCBI): domain Eukaryota; kingdom Metazoa; phylum Chordata; class Aves; order Passeriformes; family Paridae; genus Parus; species Parus major. Next base: position 10,272,678 of record NC_031773.1, read on the forward strand.
CGGGATATTTATTATCAGGTTTAAGTTGTTTCATTAGAGGTACAGCTTGTTCCAAGGAAAAATAAAATCAATTAGACACTGTAGCACTGAGCACTCTAACATCCTAATGTTTATGTTCTTTGGCTCCTTGTCCTCAAAGAAATTCAAAGAGGTGCCAGCAGTAAGAATTGTGCCAGCAAAGGGACACCTAAGCATAATAGGACCCACAGGAGACAAGGGTTATCTCCTAAATCCCATGTGATCTCACAGCACCCTAAAATCTCTGTTTGGACAGTTAACTCAGCTCCAACCAGAGCTCCTCTCTGCGTGGTACCAACAGACACGTGCCAGCAGTCCCTTGTCAATGTGAGCTGGTGAAATTCCTGAATCAAGAACTAATGGACTTGAGTGGACATACACTGTCTTGGCTCTGAAGCACGCCCAGGAAATGAAGAATTGTCCACTGCTGCAAATACTGCACTGGACCATGTGGCACTTGTATCTGCACTGATACAACCATTCCTACCATCTCTTACTTCTCCTAAATCACCCAGGGAAGCAAATTCCATGCTTTGCCCTTCTGAGCAGGGCAGTTGCACTCTTCTCCCCCACCACACCCACATGTTCCTCCTGCAGCCTTGGCCCTGGGAAAACATTCTTGTGTGCACTGAGCCCTGAAACTAGTGTGAAGCCAGGAAAATAGACTGGCTTTTGGTAATGGTGTTTTATGACTAGAGAAGAACCACTTACACATCCACCCACAAGCTGAGAGAAGCCAAAGCTGCAAGCTCTTTCTCTTATAAGAAAAATAATTCAAGACCGCAAATAGTCTGAGGTGGGGAACAAATTCTGCTCTACCTGTTGAAATTCTAACAGATCATACCCTTTAGTTTGTGAGACTTACCAACTCTAATGTGACTTGCAGACACAAGGAAAAGGAATATTCCTCTCAAGATCAAATCTATCACATCAATGAATTCCATTTATCATGAGCAGATTGCTGAGGTTTGATGGGAGACCCACAGGTCAGCTCAAGTGTCACCTCTGCAGTTCCCTTCTCTGCAGCTCCCACGTGTCTTCAACCCCACCTTTACTTTTTAGAGTAATCCTTCTTTCAGGGTGTCAGACTAGAGTAACTCTTAAATCTCTGCATATATAATCTAGCTATGCATCTGCCTTAGACAATTTCTGTCTGCTCTTCTAGAAGGAATGGACATTAGTGGTTGGACTCAAAAGGAAATTTTTCCCTATACATAATTGTTTATCTACCTGAAACTTCAGCCTAGACATATCTTTATTCCTTTTCGTGGCTCTTGATCCATCCTATCTTCAAAAAATGTTGTGACACTTGATAGCACCCTTGTCATGTAACATGTAACCATTCCTACATTTTAAATGGTCATTTTTGCACTCTTCAGCAAACACAAAGAGAAAAAAATAATTAAAAATTCAAAATTGCTTTCAGTCAGAAGTTTATAATTTTGGGAAATAATGTTATAATATACTTAAGGTTTCACAATTCACAGCTGACACATGGATTAAAATGTGACAGCTTTAAGTACGCAATCATTGATTTGACATCCCCAGACAACAGTAAAGTAATACATGTCCTAACCTGAGACATTGTATTTAAATTCTGCAGTAAGTTAGATGGCATTGAGATCTGGAAGTAGCAGGCACTAAAACTATAAATATTTGCACATGATGTGTAAGGTCTCAGTGCAACACAGGAATAATAATTTTCTTTTTGTGATGAAGACTAATAAATTTAATAATTCTAAGAAAGTTCCTAAACATTTTCAATGATCACATGTGATCACTGTCTTTCCAAAAAGAGGAAAAATCTTACTTTTAAGAGTTTTAAGACTCAATTCTGAGCCACAAGTAGCTATCTGTGAAATAACTTTGGAAGATCTACCTCTTTTAATTTGCTCAAAGTAATGAAAACATTTCTGTTTCTACTGGAAACAGTTTCTGCAACTTTTAAGCCAGGCTCTGATAAAGCTCCTTTTATATCACTACTGAAATATGGATCTAATATGCTACACCTGCAGTTAAGTATTTGCATCACTCCTGTAATTGCTTAGGATGGTCACTAATACTTAGGGCTCTCACTAAACCCACTAATTATAATGATCCAGTTTATAGTCTGTATTGGCTTTTGAATCAGACTCTTCCTCAAGTGTCTAATCAAATCAACACCTAAAAAAGTAGCTGGATCTGCTTTTCTTGAATTCCTTTTATATTATGATGATATTATGACATTATGATAAAATATTATTGTAGTAATTTGAAAGTTATCATATCAAATATTATTTTGCCATTCTGACTCCTTGTATATAAACCCTGAAATGAGCTGGAGGGGGTAAAAGTTAAACTTGAAAATTATCCATTATTGTCATTCATTATTCATTATGATTTTAGAACATTATGTCATATAGGTGATAAGATCATATGTGTCTGTTCAAAATCAGATACATGAAGTGTTATTTTCAAATATGATTTTACCTCCCTGTGAAGCTGAGGTTCCTGAAGAACCTTAGCTAAAATTACACTTTTTTTCAATTCCTCTGAAAAATAAAGGTGAAAAATGTCAACTTAAGAGACATCCCAAAGATCACCAGGGTAGGTAATGCTGTTGATAGTACAATCCAGAAATTCTCAATTCTGTTTTAGCCACCAGTTCTCATGAACTTTGACATGTAGTGCATTCAGTTTTTCAATATTACTTTTTCAGAATATATTTTCATTTTAATTTCATTTCATCTTTCTCCAACAAACTGCAAACTTCAGTGTATGAACAAAGCCAATCTATTTCCTTTGTAACTTCCCTTTCCCCATAGAAAATGTAATGGATATTAAAATTGAATACTCCCCATCCTGCACTACTCTTAAAAACTCTGAGAGCCTTATTGGTAACCTCGTATTCTATCATTAGCATCAATTACTGTTCAATTGACCACAGAAAATAAAGAACTTGATATATCCTCATGCAGAAGATGAGTAAAAGCCTCTCTCAACATATTATTCATAAGTGTAGTGTGTATTTCTATGAGAATTCCTGGAATGTGATGCAATCACTGGAAAAGAATGGACCATTGACTGCAAGAGTAACCTTTCCTGTATCATGATGCTCTTCACAAATTTGTCGCCAAGGGTAAATACTCTCAACTGAGATAGGTTTTTTACAGCTGGAACAGGCCCACTGTGCCTGCATTTTTGAGCTGCTCACAACCAATGTCATAGAAGTCACATTTTGCTGGCTTTAAGTAGCTTCAAGTTAAGTGGATTAATTGTTGTTATTTTTTCACCTCATCCTTTGTACAGAGCAGAACAAAAAATAAAAGCTCTTGGGAATGATTTTTTTCTATAATTTCCCATTATCAGTAGTGAACATTAACAAATCTCTTGTCTGGGTTATTAAAAGAAAGTCGGGAGCTACATAACCATGGAAACACAACTTCCAGCCCCCTCAAGCACATGACTACTCCAAGCCATGACAGGCAAAGCCCTGGCAGCAGGAGCATATGATCCACTGGATCTGCTGACATTCTAGGCATTAAATTTTGTTTGAACTTATGTACAGTAGAGTTTTTTATTATTAGATTTGGCTTTTCAAAGAAAAATACAAACACATAAAATAATACAGAGGTTTTTCCATTAACTCAAATGAGCTTTCTGTGTGTTTACCACGTGTGTGACCCTTAATTTACGGTCGATGCTGGCACCTCGGGACCTGACCACAGATTTATTTTGTTTTGGACATTTGAACAAACACACAGTGAGAAATAGTTCTGGTCCTAAGGGTCTTACATGTCTTACAAATAAATTAGTCAAAGTATGTGAACAGAGAAAAAAGTCCTGACCACACCTCTAAATACACACTATATTGACATCATTGGAAAAACAAGATGCTTTACTGAGTCAATGCCTAAGGATCCTAAGGATGCACAGAAAGTCTGCCCTGGTTTTAAATGCTGAACCTCTGTTTCCCATGTACCATGTTGCCTCAGCAACAAAGCCATGGTTTTCCTCAAAGAGACGTGTGTCCTCTGCTCTGCTGATCAGGTGCTTTTCACAAGAACATATTTCACTACAAATTTAAAACCTGTCACTATCACACGTTTCTCACTCCTCCATAAGGGAAGACTACAACCAGAGATCTTCACAAATGTCTTGGGAGGAGCTGTTATCTTCCCAAGCCAGGTACTCAGGGTGGTGGCAGAAGAGGTGTTGAAACACAGTGTTATTGCAACACTTCTACTGTAGTTAAACCTGACGTTTCACCATTTTGGTTCCTGGAAAGTTCAGCTTCCACTAGGAAGTTCCTGACAGACCACCCTGTGAAGGGCTGTTTCCAGAATGAGGGCATCTTCCATACCTAAAATTAGAGAGAGAATCTTGTTTGGGAATAGCTTCAAAGTTTTCTGCTCCTGTTGAAGCAATTCTTAATGTACTCAACACAGCAAAATCATCTTTACATTCTAGGGGCTCCCTAGCCCTAGCACATCCCAAATCCTGACAGGGACTGCACTGAACTGCTGGGAACACTGGATGCCAGTGCCATGCTCCCTGCATGGGAAGGCAGGACATCCAGGGGCAGGCTCAGACCCAGCACAGCCATTCATTGGCACTGTCAGGAGCACCACTCTTTTTCCCTTCTGAACACACCTACAGCATTTTTACCAAGCACAGAATGCATATTATTTATCAAATAATCTTCAAAAACATGTGAAAAAGTTTCCCCTTGGGGAAAGAAAAGAAAAGAACTGCTCATGATGCTGGATGATCATGTTGTTTACAGCAGTTTCACAAGGGTTTATTAGTGCAGTGGTGTGAGCATACACAAACCAGAGCAGAATATTGACACTGCTGTTTCAAACAGAAACATCCCAGCAGTACCCAAGGACTCCTGCAGGCTTTAGAGGAGGAGAGGATTATGAGGACTGGGAGATTTCCCAAGTTCCATCTGCTTTCTGTGCTGTGAGGAGTGAAATGCCAAGATCCAAATCGGTGGCTGCAGGTTTGTTTCATCATCAGGGTCCTGTAATGGGATGTCCTCCTTGAAATGTGACTAAAGCTTTGCTTCCTTGGATGTACATGTACATATATATATATATATACACATACATACATGTCTGCTGGTCACATCCCTTCCAACCAGAACCCTAAATGCCCATAGAAGCTCTTACATAAGACCAAAAAGGTAAATACATGGCTCTAGGGGCAGCCCATGATGCCAAAAATATCTGCTGGAGATTTCTGTGCTCTCACAGTGCTGCTGAAACTATGCAGAAGGGAAGACTCTTGGCCTCCAGTCAAGTATCCATGCAGCATAGAAGAAATCACTAGGAAATACCAAGGTTGTTCATTCACTTGTCATCCAAATTACCCAGCCCTCCTCTGAGGATGAGAAAATAATGGGCGAGGGCTCCTGTGTTGTGTATTTTATATTTTAGTTCAGAAATTGAAGCAGAGACTCGAGAAGTGAAATTCCTGAAAACACAACACTGAACATTATTCCAGGCTGTCTCTTGCATCAGCATGCTTTGTTCCCCTCCTGTTAAAGGCAAACCACTGTAAGTCACGAAAGCAGGACTTAAATATCTAGAAGGAGACCAGGCAACTGGGTTCCTGCTCTTCCTGTTTGAATGGATTTTCTGAAACTACAAAGTCTGTTTATATAACTAAATCTGAACTGAGCCCTCTAAGTATGAAAGTCTTGTATCATAAATTACAAGTCTGGCAGATGTAATGCAGTGTGAGCTACTCAGCTCCCAGGTAACTGTGATCTTCCACTGCTGCAGGCAGACCTGCTCTGCTGTCAGTGCTAGTTCCCATGTCAGCCAGCTGGAGAAACTCCTTGGACATATCACACTGCCAGATGGAGTGCAAGAACACTTTCCTCTCGTAAAGGTAGAATGTCAGATTTGAACAAATATAGTTGTAGCATTGTTAGGAATCCTGTCCAAAATGAGCAGATGTAATTACATCCACCTGCAAGAACATTGTGCCAGCCCAGTTCAGAGAGGCTTCTGCTCAGGACCATTCCTGAGCCAGGTGAGTGTTAGGAGAGGAAGAAGAGCAGCAGGTGTTCTACATCAGGCACTGAAACATGGCTTCAGATGTGCAAGGGCAATTTCATCAAGTGCCATCTCATATGATAACTATAACTACATGGAGTTTTTTAACCCCATCAGCTGCCTGATGCCGTTTTAGTCATCCCTTATTGTTCTACCTCATCTTAAATGTCTGCTTTGCCCTCACATACAACAGCTGATGAACTATTTAGAGGCTGATGAAGGAAATTTGTCCTCTCTGTTCTCCAAAGCAGCTACCTTCCTTTTCTTTGTCTCCATAAGCCTTTTACTTGACTATTAAAGATAAGCCAGGTAAACACCCATTCTTTAAGTTCATCTCAGAACTCACAGAAAGCTGTCAGAGTTATTACTGACAATTTTGGATTACTGAATATTTTGGAATACAGAAATGAAAAACAAACTATCCAGTATTGTAAGTTCAAGGTTCTATGAAGCATGGACACAAACCCCAAGTTTTTGGTGGAAAACTTCATCATTAGATTTTTTTAGCAAACATTGAAAAGGTGAGAGGAGAGCATCACTATTTCCCATTTTAATGTTGACAGGTTCTCCAAGTATTGTACCAGAGATGGGTGCCTTTAGGAAAATGAAGCACCCTTAGGGATTAATAAGGGATTTCATCTCACTCCTATCTTTCCATGCAACTATAGTTAGGCATTCAGAGAGATTTAGTCTGAACAGAAGGTCATCCTATATTATAAGCACTTACAGGGACAATACTCTTGGAGAGAAGGTAGGCTAGATTGATTTTGAGTTTTGAGATTCTTAATCTATATTTAGTCAAGATTTAAGTGAATTAATTTCTTAATCAAATTTCTTTAAAACTGAGGCTCTAAATGAAGAAAAACACATTATAAAGATAATTTCCTTTAAGCCCTCTTATCTGGATGGACATAAAAAGCAAAACAATGGAGAATTTAAAACAAAGAACTGAAGAAAAATTTCTAAGTCATGCTCCTTTATCTCCACAGCTGTGTTAGATACCTTTTAATTTGTGAAATTTAACTGCCTCGTTTATTTGGCTTGATGCTTGAAATACCCTATTTTATTTTTTTATACCTTGCATTTACATCACTTCAGTGTTAACCACATAATTAGGGCTCCAAAGCTGTCAGAGTTTGACTTGGCCAGTATTGTCATAGGTTTGGCATCAACACAGTTTGAATTCAGAAATGTTATATAATCTCATAAGTAAATTATTTAAATACATGCATACTCATATTTTTAAATAATTACTCATATGCATGATGTAGTCCATCATACTAATGAATAAAGTATCAGAAGGCATCTTGGAACACTAATTGATTTCTATTTATAAAGGCATTTATGTGCCTTAATATATATTTTACCTTTGTTATATAGTTTTGATATATCTATAAAATATATATTACATATATTATATATGTTATTATATAATATATAATAATATATACGTATATAGCTTTATATATATATATATATATATATTTTATATATAAAACAAAATCTTTGTTTTTCTAGAATCAGCCTCTTGCTACCTGTTTAATCATTTGTATCTTCATCCAGTGTACCATTTAATCATGAAGCTGGTGCAAAAGCCATGCCAGGATTTGTATTTATTCTATTGTGTAGTAGGTACTAATAAGTGAGAATACACCAGGTATCTGACCAGCAGAAGGGAGGGATTCTAGTCCCAGAAAAATTCTTTCTTCTTCAGTTTTATTTCCTGTCCATCATAGGACTACACAAGAAGTGAAGAGAAAGAGTGTCAAACCACAAGACACATGTGAGTGCCCAAATGAAAACAGAAGCACTTGTTGCCATCCTTCTCTGTTTCTGTGCAAGACAAATGATGTGCTTGTTCCTGCCAAAGAGATCAGTCTGTCACTGCTGCACAGAGTGGCTCTTCAGAGGAGCCAAGCAGACCTTGCTGGGGTCTTGCAGGAATGTACCCAAACCTCCAGCAACCCCACAAGGGGCTTGCCTGTCTTTACAGAGTGTTAAGAAAAAAATCTAACTGAAAGACATTTCCAAGAAGCAGAACCTAAAATGAAATCTGATTGATGAGCCACAATTGGAAAGTACAAAACACATGCTTTTATTCAAGTCATTAGTCATTGTGAGAGACCAGAAGGACTGCTGGCTCAAAATGTGTGTGGGGTAAGGGGCAAGTCAAGTCTTTCCCTGCAAGGCAGTGCTCTGCTTAGTACATCCCACCTGTATCCAACCTGTGCCACATCCCTGGCAGACTGGAAGCAATGGTCCACACCCCACCTCTGGCATCCCTAACCCAGCTCCTGAGCAGCCACCAAACCCGAAGTCCCACCTGGGGGGATGGCCTGGGAAAGCCAAACTGGACTTAAACCAGAATGTAACACAACCATATCTCTTGACCCTATTTTCTCATCATAGGCTTTATCATCTAGAGCATCACCAGAAGCAGGTGTGGTAGCTATATTTGTTCTTTTCTATAGCTCTTATATTTTCATTCAAATTTCTTCCTCTCAGCCTCTGAGTAACTTAAAGGTGGATGGATTGGAGTTTGCTAAGTTGAGAGCCTTCTCTTTGTTAAGTGCTTTGTGAAATGCTTCGTGTTGATTGAATGTTGTTTTAAACTTTTGCCAAAGTTACCTGACTTTCTAAAGATTGCCAGTGAATTTTGTGTTGTTTAAAATGCAATATGGAATATAAAAAATTGTTTGAGGGAGAAAATGAAAAGCTGGGTAGGAAGAATTATCTCTGTGCCACAGTCCAGTGTCCCTCCACTGCTGAAGGCAGCTAGCTGGGTGACTGGCAGGTGACCCACTATAGAGACCTCAAATAAATCCAGCACAGCCAAAGTGGGCATCGTCAGCCAGGAGTTCCTGGTGCTGGGAATAGTCAGATCCCACTCCTTCCCCTGTGCCTGGGACCGTGGCACCAAGCTGCACCAGAAGGAGAAGTGGATGCTGTTACTATCAGATGCCTTATTGTGTTATCTGCAGATGGGGATCAATGCCCTTAGCGAGCTTGACACGTGATGATTATGCAAAGATAAAAAACAAAAAGTTTCAGAATTTGATTATGCTTAACAGATTTCCAGGCAGAGAGACAAAGAAGTGCTTGTATTCCCTTGAAATACTGGCTATGTGTTCATTTAATTACCATGTAATCATTTTTAATGAGAATCAGAAATTTGGGTTATTCTTAGTCACTGAAAAAATTTCTGGTACTACCGATCTAAACAAAGAGAAGAAATGAAAGAACCAAACACATAATAAAAACTGATGTCTGGTTTTTTGCATTTTTCTATTCAAACACAACTCATATTGCTATATACAAAACCTTAATGACCACAAAATAATTTTTGTCATCACTATATCAGGTTTTTAATGTGATATTCTTCATAGCATCTAGTAAAAAATACTCAATTATCAGCTTCCAAAGGCCTTTACAGCATGTACTGCCAATAACAATTAAGTTGATAGTGACTTCTGAATAAGTGACTATCCAGATCTATTGACCCAAGAGTTAAATATTAACTGAGGAGATTCCAAGGTCAATATTCTCCGAGAGCACCACTAAATCCTAATGGCCTTCACAATAAAAACGATGCACCTAATACCACATATATTGAAATCTGTTGCCTGGATGCCACAATCTTTCTACTAACAAAACAAAGCATGTTCAAGAAAGAGGGAAATCTTTGTTATAGGTGTGAATTAAGAACAAAAGGTGCAGCGATCCAGCACCTTTTGCTGGATCCATATGGATCCATACTCCATTGTATTCTTCAAAATAAGGTGCTCTATTATTATTGCTCTAAAATATGCCAGGAAGTGTTTCCATCTGTAATCAGCACAACATGGAGAGAACAGGTGGCTGTTTATCTCTTCCAGGTTCATATTCTCTATGAATCTTCATCCAAATTTAGCTTGAAACTGTGGAGAGAATTAGATTTCCCTTTTATACCGAAAGCAAGGCACTCATCTCAGCTTCATTTGAGGATCAACTGAATTGCTGGAAATTTGCTATGAAGAACATTCTCGAGAAGATATGGACTTAGAGAAGACAGAAATCTCTGATACAAATATCTCTCACTTTTTTCAATTAAAAAAATACCAGTTTCAAGAAATGCACTAAACAACAAAAATTAAATTTTACTACATGATCCATTATTGCATTTGCTTTTCAGTTAGTCAGAAACATTGAAGTTGGCCTATTAGATACTACAATTTATATTTCAGTTATCTGAATTATCTACATATATGGTCTTGGTAGCAGCTAATTATTGCCCAGCTTAAGCTCTTTCAAGTTCAGGATCTTCTGTGTGGCAAAACATCCAAATGAACAAAAAGAAATGCCTCAATGACTCAATGACTCACGTCAGTCTCTCAGCAGTTCAGAAGGAAGGGCAGGAAATAAATCAGGATGATTTCCAGTCTCATAGGTGAACACATATTCACAAATTTATTTAATGTATAGCATAAAAAATAATTGCTGCAGTTATAAGATGTCCAGTAAAAGATTTTATTATGCATTGAGTTTAACTCTTACTCAAGGTCAGAATTAAAGGGCATAAAAAAAATCTTGTTTTAAGTCAAAACAGCCCTAAAGCAGCTGCTTGCTTAGTTACTGTTATAAGATCAAAGAGATCAACCCAACTGCACTGTGAGAAGCAAAGTTATTAACATATCTTTATTTGATTAAGCATGGTAAACAGATATTTCCTCAGATAAACTGCGTTACCATGTTAAGCACCAGGCTCTAAGAGAGCAGCAAAGTGATCCTACTCAAAACTGTTCTTTAGGAGCCAATGACCTTTGGAAAATCCTGACCCAATTGATTTCAGCACATAGACTGAAATCTGTGTTTTGCATATGGATGCAAGGATGGAAAATGTAAGAATGTAAGGATAAATAGTGTAAGTAAACATTTCAGCAGGATGGGAAATCCCATTCCAAGAAGAGGAAGATTACATTCAAAAGGTTTTGTGTGCATACCTTAACTAGTAATTTTAGGAGCTTCAATATAAGTCTAACATTGACTCACTGCAAATTTTTCACCCATAGAAAGTTTTTCAACATGGGGTAAGATTCACCCCTCCACAAACAAGCTTTCTTGGGCTCTGGGAATATTTGGGGGAGAGTATTTTGTTTTTCCATGTGTGTTCATCAATCCATTACTTCTCCATAGAATTTTCTTGGAATAAGGGCTATGAGCTAAATTCAGATAAACAGATTTTTTTTTTTTTACCAGTGTGGCATTTATAACCTATGTGTCAAAGTGCATGATCCAACAGCAGTTAAGAAAATTTTAAAATATTTATTTGTATTGCTGTATTTTCTCCTGTCTGTGTGCAATGTAAAGAATACATCTCATTATTTATTATTATTCTGCTTGACACTAATCTTGGGGGGGAAAGAATGAGAATTTTTTCTTATTTGCTCACTCTAGCTTCTGATATTTAAATGCAAATTACATACTGTTAGCCAGATTGTTATTCTTATCTCCCTGAACCTTGTCTTTCTTATACCTCTCATTTGTTCTGCTTTACTATCTGTGAACTGTCTTTTTTTAATTCCTAGAGGGAAATTCCCTCAAGCCTGTTCTAAGATGTACAGTAGTAAACATTCTCTTCTCTCAACTGGTAGATCCATTCATCTACATTTCAAGTCTCATGCTGCTGGAAATTGAAAAATAATCAGAAGATTTGTTTATATATCACTGTTTTTTTAAAGTTCAAACCATTATAATAAGAAAATCCTACCATGTATTCATAGAGAAAAAATGTCAAACAGAAAATATGGACATATCAGGTATTCAGAAGACAGACTCTCAAACAATACTGTTCTAGGGGAAGGAAACAAAAGTAATTTTGAAGTTAAATATTTCAGAAAATGTAGGAGATGAACAGCAGGCAAAGGTCTCTTAGTCATATATCTTTTTTTTTATTATTCTAAAATGCAAAATTGTAAGACTGAGCAGAGAGACAATGCCATGAAAACAGTTTGGTTCACTTTTAGACTTGAGAATGTAATGCCATAACTGAATTTCAATTTCCAGTGAGAAAATTTTATTGGAAACTGACATTTCTGAACATTCGCAAGATGGAAAATATACTAACAAAAACATGTACCAGGGCATGAGCCTGATAGCCTCATAGATTCCTATGAGAATTCCCAGATTGCTTTATAAAACATTTAGAAAAACTGTAGAGAAAACTAAAGGAATGATTCTTCTTAAAACAGACAACACAGATTTAATGAATAAATACTGATCTTAACTCTTTGCTGCTGATTTTATTATTTTAATTGAATTTAGTATTTATGGAAAATGCTAAATCAGCAAGACTTTTCTATGTTGAGAAAATGAAAACAGCCATGAAACAGCTTTCTGTGTATAGCCCCATAAATGCCTTTCTCCATTACCAGACTGTCCTTATCAGGCTTTTGTGTGATGTGGCTTTGCATAAAGTGATTCTGCTCCACTGGGATTGTTGGGCCAGGTGACCTCCAGAGGTCCCTTCAAAGTTCAGCCATTCTGGGGAGCCGTTTAAGCACGTGAGTAACTTCAATATATAAGCAGTGCTGCTAAATCAAGACTGCAAGGTTTTTACTTACTTCTTTAATTGGTTATACATATGCTTAAAATTATGCATTTGTGTTTTGACCCAGGCCTCAGCTTTGTGCTGAGTTTCCTTCAAGCTGAGCCCCAACACAGGCACTGGCTGTCCAGGGGGGTCAAGTACCAGGGTTGAGTGCCCCTCATTTCTTCCCGTTATATCTTTAGGTTGTTTTCTTTCTTTTTATATTTGTCATTGCTTAAACTTCAGTACCTTTCTAAGCAGATATTCCTCGCAGTGTAATGCTTTTGAGTCCCCCCCAGAGAATTCACTTCTATTCTTCACTACTATTCCTGGCTTATTGCACATAGAGCCTTGCAGCTAAGCAGAGTGCTGACCCCTGGACAGGGTTGGGTTTTTTATCTGCAGTTTGTATGGGGTTATTCTTTGTAAGGTCTGGATTTCTGCCTATGGCCAGGGTAAATCCTTAAATGTTATTTAAAATCCTTCCATCCGCTTCTTTCTCCTCTAAGTTTAGGGATAAACTTTTCTGCCTGGTTTTTCTAGCAAATGCATCATTTTATTTAAATGTGAAAAAGGAAATTTGAGAGTGTATTACCACTTCATCTCCATGTATGGATTAATAGCTCAGTAGTAGGATTAGCTAGAGAGCTAAGGATGATACCACCTGTGACACACTGGAAATTTCTTTTTACTCTAGAAATGTTGCTATAAACCTGGTCCTCTGAGGCCAGGTTTTTCTCCAGCCTTTGCTGTTTTAAAACTGGAATATTTTCCCTGACTCCTGCAGGATTATAACTGACTTGCAAATAAAGTAACTCAGAAAAAATAGTCCTTGATTTTAGTCACACTGAAAGAATTGTCCTTTATTTTCTTTTTCACAGTATAAACCTATACTTTAAACCTTGGTTTTGCTCTCAGTTAAACACATGTTTTGAAAAAATAAATATTAAAAAACCCCAAAATCTAATATTTTTCATTTGTTTCCCAATTGCTAATTTATTTTTATGTAATGAAGAGCTGAGTAGCAGACGACTATTTCATTATTTCTCTGAAGAAAAATAGCTTATGAAGTATGCTGAAGCATTCTTTAGCTAGGGAACTAGACCTTAGCAGGGCTTGGATAAAACCGGAATCTGACAATCAAAAGACAATGCTTCATAAATTTTCTACAATGTTTTTTCCCCAGAAAATTACTTTAAAAGGAAGTTATAATCTTTCCTGTTCTGAATTGCCCCAAATCCAACCTCATTAATTTTTTTAATCACGTAGAGCAGGGAAAAAGTCAGAATCTTAATCCTTCCACTGCAGGTTTTGTGGTATTGCCAGTCTATTTTCTCACGAATCTGTTCAGATGTTGTAGGAACTGGCAACAGTATAAAACATGTCACTGGGCAGGTCAGGGTGCTTCTCAGCCATATTCAGGATTTAGATGACCTTTTCTCAGGGCCAATGATGTTGAATTTAATCTTATTAGAAATTTCAGCGGCAGTGGTAATAGGTCACTGGTGAATTGTATGGAGAGTTTGTGTGAGAGAGAAGTTTCCTATCTGTTTTCATTTTATCTAATACAGATGGATAAGCAATGATTGTGCTCAGATCAGATTTAGACTGAGTTGAAGATGAGGCTTCAAACTTTAAACCTGAGTTATATAGGTGGTTTCAATAACCATATTCTCACAGTTTTCATTTGGACATGTCTTAACAGTGACTCCCTGGGAATTGATGAAATTTTAATATATGCATTTCATACTTCTGGGCATTAAAATATCATTTTTTTCAATAATCTTTAAATCCTAAACATTTGCTCTCCATTTCCAGTTTCTTCTTGGACCACATCAATGTATTTTTGGAGCCCGCTATCATTCAAGCACTTCACATTTACTTGTTTTCTTCAGTAATCTAAAATATGGATTAGATTTCAATTCATATGTTAATAGTGTGCCAGTTTTCTTTGAAGATCGACTCTAATCTTTCATCCATTTTTGTCCTTATGTGAGCTTGTCATGAGAAAATAAATGCCTGGCTGGTCAAGTGCATATTAACATACAATGCTAATAAAGGTGAGCTATTGAACTGAAATATGCAACTTTCAGATGTCGTCTTCTTTTCATTTTTCTTCTCTGCAGCACCCTTTCTTGGTCCCACACCACTAATTTAGCTGATAGGCTCAAGACTCTTGGGGATCACTGCTGGTGTTTTGCAAAGGAACCATTTCTAACACAATTACACGAGTCAGTTGGGTCTAAGTGTAGGGAAGATTAGTGTCTTCCTTCTGAAAACTGGCATAGGAGCAGAATTTCATTTGGAGTGAAAAAATACAGAATGTTACTATAAAAAAAAAATTTATATTTAATTTAAAATTTATTAAATAAATAAAAAATTAAAAATATATTTTAAATGAATAAATAAAAATAATTAAATAATAAATAAATTTATTTATTTATAATTTATTAAATAAATAAATTTATTAAAATAAATTTAAATTTATTTTAATATGTGATAACCATGGTGGTATTGTTTTGTTTTGTTTTGTTTTGTTTTGTTTTGTTTTAATGGAAATAATGCTTTATCAGGCCTCTAAAGGTAAAGATGACTTAAATGAATATTTTGCAACCTCTTTTTCCTCTGTGAATGAAAAGATGAAGTCTAGATATAGCCTAAATAAATATGATTCGAGAGGTTATTTGGATCAATACAAAGTTACCAGTACTCCCATCACTGTGCCAGAGGGATGCTCTATTCCTGTAGCAGCAGAGAACACATTTTATTGTCACTGCACTTTACAGGAACACAAGTACAAGAAAGAGTCATCACATTTCTACTTTGTTATGCTTTCAACTTCAACTAGAAGGCCAGACACCTGGAGACACTTTTACTATATCTTAACTAATTCATGTCAAGAATATTCACAAGCCAGGTATTTCAAAATGAAGGCTTCATTGTTTGAATGCCTCGCTCGCTTTACTTTGGGTTAACTGCTTCACAGAATCTTGGTTATTCTTTCTTGATATTCATGATATGCTGCACTGCAACCTTGAAATTAAATGGTCAGGTGAAAGGAAAGTCATAAATTTGTTGTAAAACTATAATTTATAAAGTCCAAAATAAAAGCAAAATAATCCATTGGGGCAAATCAGGGTTTACTTGCTTTTGACATTTTCCATTTTTTTTTATTGCCCTTTTCCAAAAGGAGGTAGAAAGGAGCAAGAAACAAAGAATGCTAAATGTTGGCATAGTAATTGTATTAAGCTTTGTCAATCAGAGCTCAGTTTTTCTTAACTTTCCATAATGCCCTTCATCTGAATTAATCAACTCACAGAGTGTGGTTTGTGTTTTAAAAAGAGCATTTCCCCCCACACCCGCCCCCCTGAGATACAGCTCGGAAACTGGCAATTGAAAACAGATACAAAATGCATTAGTGGGATGAAGTTGGCTGCCTCAACAAAAAAGTCAGATTGACACAACCATTAGGCAAGACTCTCAAGAAGTTCCTGTGTCAGATACAGCTTCTCAGCTGGATTTAAATGGGGAAATGCATAAAACCACACTTGCTAGAGATAAGCCTGGGCTCATGGGGATCAGGTGTTTCCTCAGCCATTTTGCAGATGAGTCCAAGACTGACACCGAGCTGGACAGGAGGGTTCTGCAGACAGATATGAACAGGCTGGATTGATGGGCCAAAGCCAATTGGGTGAGGTTCAACAAGGCCAAGCACCAGGTCCTGCATTTGGGTCACAACAGCTCCAGACGGTGCCACAGGCTGGGGCAGAGTGGCTGCAAAGCTGCCTGGTGCAAAAGGACCTGTGGGTGCTGGTCAACAGCAGCTGAGCATGAGCCAGCTGTGCCAGGGGCCAAGATGGCCAACGGCATCCTGCTCTGAATGAGCAACTGGTGAGGCCACATCTCACATCCTCTGCTCAGTTTTGGGCCCCTCACTACAAGAAGGACATTGAGGTGCTGGAGTATGCCCAGAGAAAGGTAACAAAGCTGGGGAAGGGTCTGGTGAAGTAGCTGAGGGAACTGGGGGTGTTTGACCAGGAGAAAAGGAGGCTCAGAGAGGACCTCATCATTCTCTACAACTCCCTGAAAGCAGTTTATAACCAGGTGGGGGTCAGTCTCTTGTCCCAACAAGTAATAGAACAAGAAAAAATGGCCTCAAATTGTGGGAAAAGAGGTTTAGGTTGGAGACAAGGAAAAATTTCATGCCCAAAAGGGTTGCCAATCATTGGAACAGGCTATGTTTGTAAGTAGGAGTCACTAGCCCTGGAGGTATTTCAAAGATGTGTAAAAGTGGAACTTATAGACATGGTTTAAGTCTGGACTTTGTAGTACTGGGTTAAGACTTGGACTCAATGACTTTAAAGGTCTTTTTCAACCTAAACTATTCTGTGATTTTGTGATACTTCCTTATCAACCACATTACAACATTTGATTTACGTAATTAAATTAGATTCTTCTTGCCACCTGAATAACATGACAAACAACTGATAATAACTTTCAAAAAGCTTTACAATACATTACCCTGGAGTGGTGGCTCTCCAGACTAACACAGGTGAAAATTATCTGAACCTAAGTAAAATAATGAAGGATATTTATGGTAAGCAGGGTTTATATGTATTTCTTCCAGCATTTTTTGTATCATTGCAGGGATTATTCACAGTCAGTGCAAGGTTTTGTCAGTAATTTTCTATAGTTTCTTTTACAACTGTAGAAAAACAATTTTTTGCCTGCTACAATACACATCTCTGCTGAGGAATTTTGCTGCAGAACTTAATTGCTATATTATGTTCTCCATCACTTCTATGATACTCCAGGGAAGAAAGAATGAGAAATTTATAACTGCAAAAGGAATATTTTCACTCCTTTGGGCAGCTAGGTCTTGAAATAGTTTTAAATGGAATTTCAGGCATTATTACTTTAGCAGTCATCCTCTTTCTAATCACGTGTTACTCACTCACCACTTGCCAGTCCACCAAAAAGTAGCTCTTTTTCACCTTAAAACAATGAAACAGTTAAAATTGTTTTCATTAGGTCTTTATTACAACTCAGTTAATGATTCAAAATTATACTGGACTAACTGGAAAGATTTTAACTTTGTCAGACCCATGAGGTTTTGTCTCAAAATAAAGTTCATACCAGAATTAATCTGGGTGAACTCAACAAGCCCATTAGCTTCAGTTGTTTTAGCAGCTGAGGAACCTGGTGGTATTTTTCTGAAGATAGCTCCAAATTGAGTTTCTCTTTTGTGCACTTACACTGTACCAGTTCTCCCTGAACTGGCTTTATCTGGTGCAAATCCAGAAACACTTGTCTTCTCAAGCCTTATGATAAAGCATTTAGAACAAAATAAAATATATTTCTGGTTCAGCACTAGTGAGATCATCAACATAGCGACTCAAAAATAGAACAGGTAAATGCTAACTATACAGCAGAGAAGAATTCATGGCTTTGTGATACTGTAATTCTTTTGTGCTTGATTGGTTCAAAATCACCTACTCAACACAGAATATGCATTATGTCCTTGAATTTATGAAACCTTACTCATTTTTATTGGAGACTCTCTGAGCATATCCACCCTCCAAAACATTCTCTAGCACTCCTGATCAAAAAGCCTACAGATCATCTCAGGCTTCAAGGAGATGCTGCTTTTTATTTCTAGTAGTTCTGATTATTTTGCTACCTCTTTACTCCAGATTATTTGCCTGAGTTTCTCATTTTACTCTTCAGCTCAGGTTCATCTCATCTATATTTAGACATCTAATATATGTAAAACCAAGGGAGAAAGACAAACCACTCCTGTGAGCCATTGGTGGCTTGGGTGAGCTGAGTCCTCCCCAGGGGTGCCCATCCTTCTCCTTTTGAAGGAAGATGCTACAAAGACTGTCCACGCCACGGAGACTCTAGAGCAAGTCACATAAAGTTACATGCAATGCTCCAGGCATGAACTCTCACACCCTTATATGACTTCAGTTTCCATGGGGAAAATAAAATAGAGCTTTGCTTTCAGAGAGTTTTGGTAATATTGTAACACCATTTGTGCTTAACACTTTTGGCACATCTTTCTGCATGCCATTATTGCATTACCTACAACTTGTGGATTATAAAACAAGACAACCTGATGTGTAATATTATATAATCAAGGCAGTGATGAGACCCAGGAAAACAGATGGGATGCTTGATTTTCTTTTCCTTCACAAACTTTTTGCTTTAATTTTCATGTCGATATTGTCACAAAGTATCGCAAAGTATCTGTTTTCCAATGGCTTCTTAGCAGAACATTCTATTAAATACTACACTCTAATAGGCACAGTTCTTTCCCATTCAACCCAAGCATCGAAATGGCCATATTAAAATTTCTAACTTGAACTTTTCTGTGATATGAGAAATAGTTCAAAGTAAAGAAACAAAAATACTTTTTTCTTATCCTTTCCAGATGCATTTGAAATGGCAAGGAATGGCTTGCATGTTGGTGGTAACAAAACAATCTCCACGTACAGAACTGTACTGGTAGCTATCTGAAGCTGGGAAAAAAGGATGAGAGGATGAGGAAATGCGCACACCACAGAGCAGTGGTGCTGCAGTCTGAAGCCTGAAGGAACAGAAAAACTTGTTCCATATAACCCAGAACTAGCCACTCATCCATCCCTCAGCTGAGCTGGGGTGGAGAACGTAGGGCATGAATTCATACCAGGGATAGATATTATTGTAATCAAATCAAATGGAAGCTAAACTCCTGGAACTGATGTCTAACTCTTGCATTCAAACCTTGAAAGTCTGTCAAAAGAGTCACAGCACTGACCCCAGGTGAAATCCAATTTCTTTTTCATCACACATTTTTAATTCTCTGGACAGTGTCTGTCCCTCTTCCCGTTCCTGTACTGTCTGAGTGTACTTAGTTAAATTTATCTGCTCTTTCTTCATTATCATCAGGAAAGATTATTTTTTATTATCTTTCTCTTAACATCATTTTACCCTGATGAAAAATCCCTCCTACATACATTCTGTGAAGCCTTGCAATGCCTGTTTACATACCCTGCATCTTTTCTCTCCGATTAATAAAGTGCTGTCACCAACCAGGCTTTGCATCCCATCTGGCATGAACATAACACATTAACTACTTAACCTGAGCCTATAGATAACAATTATTCCTCAGAATTATCTAAATATTATTTAATATTGTCATTTGTACTAAAATTGAGTGGTTACACATTCCTGGCAATACTTGCTGGGGTAATAAGTGCTTCAGGTGTTAGGACTGAAGGGGATAGCAAGAGGCCAGAGGTCTTTGAATATTCCCAGAGTCCTCATAGCATCTTAGAAACACTGCACTTAGGAGGTTGTACTGTGAGCAGGAAATGAAAGGCAAATAATCAGATGAAAAGGCTGTGTATTGGAAATGCCAAGGGTATAACCTTTCTGACAACAATGCAAAATGATTCTAGTCTAATGTTATACTTCCACAATAATTGCTTTTAATATTAGCACATTGATTAATTTTCTACTGCACGTAGTAGTTTGCGGTTTGAGTATGATTTAGAAGCTGTAAAATGTCTGTGTAGGTTACTCCCAGTGGGAACTGCTTACCCAGTTTGGAATCAACAACTTTTAGTGCTATTAGGTAGTTTTGTGTCCTGATGATGTTTATCATTTCTATAGACTGTTCTTGGATAGTTCCCAGTGACAGAAGCTATATTTTTACCATAAAATACCATAAAGGAAAAGGTACACAAAAGGATGGATTTACAGAGGTAATTGAGCATCTTAAAAGTTGAGAAGCACCTTCACCTTGGGGCTCAGAGAAGTGTGTAAGTACAGCATGCTCTGGACAGTGGTCTGGGCCAAACCCAGATGGGGTTCCCAGAATTTCTTTGCCATGTGACTGAAACTACTCTGCTTGCAAGGGGAAAGTGATGATTTGCACATGCCCCTGAGCATTGGTGGAGGAACCCTTGCCAATGAGCCTGCAGGTCTCACCCAGAGCAAGGCTGGGTTATGGGCAGATTCTGGCCTGAATTTCTGCTGTCTCCTGGAGCATCTGACATCCAGGGGTTATACTCTGGCCCAAAGAGAGAAATTACCCAAATGAGCATCATACGTAAGTGTGGGATAACAATTCAAAAATTTTGTTCTCTGGAAATGTGTCAGGAAGACCATTTTTCACTATGCAAAGATCTCAGATAAATGTATGTAAGTTGTCTGTGGTTTGTGTTAAAAAGAATGAGGAACAATGATTTCAGGAGTTCTGACAATCAGAGACAGATTTCATTGTTAAATTCTCTCTCAAATATGTAAACATACACATAAACATTAATCTAAGCATTTTATTCTCCAGTCCCAAATTTGTCTCACATAATTTGGCAAATAGCACACACTCAGTGTGTGTCTGTGAGAAAATAATGTTCTCCCCTGTGCCTCAGCTTCCCTTTTCTATCAGTGGAAGCTTCTAATCTAATAATTTTTAAATTTGTACACAGAAAAATGTTTTCAAGCTTAATATATCAAGATAAATAAATTACACAGAGATGTTTACAAAAGAACACTGCATCAGTGCTGAGACGTTCATCATAAAGAACAATTATAGCGAATACACTTCGAATATTAAGCCTAAAATGTTTATAAGTGTATAAATCTTCAGAACAAATCCTTTGAGCAAAGCTGCTGCTTTCATAAGAAAGCTCTACCCAAGAATAAGAATGAGATTAAATTTTGTTTATGTATATAGCATACCATAATAATGTAGCTGCATTGGTTAAAAAGCACTAATGACATCACATTAATTACTTTAAAGAGCTACATTGTCTACCCCAAGTGCTAAAGATCTCCTAGCTGTAATGAGCTAAGACAATTCCCCCTTAGTATAAAATCTTTTCTTTAAAGATACACTTTTTGCACTTAATATATATCACATTCATGTGCTTGTTAAATGCAAACCAAGAGGAGAAGACAATTGCTATCTCTAAGCAGTTGAGGTGCATAAATATCAAAGAGGGAGATGTGCCACAAGATTATAACAAGAAGATACAGACAGAATAGTTCAGGCTGAATAGGAGGAAGAGTTTCTTAACAATGATAAGGTCTATTGGACCATGGAATAGTCTTTAAAGAGAAATAATAGAACCCCATCTCTGGGGATAGGTATAAGCACACCAGAAAAAGATATGAAATGAAAGGTTGCAAGAAACAATCCTGATGTGATTTAAGATTAATCAGTTTGTTGTAATTGCTTTTCTTCAATTTAAATTATCTGTGGTGGACAAACGGAAAACACAGCACACAAGCACTCTAGACTTTCAGTGATAGACACAGTTTAACAGATTAACATTTAGAAGACAGATTTGCAGACCTATCGATCATTACATGAAAGCACTTATTATTTGGAATATATATTGATAATAACTGAAAATTCATATTTAAGTTTCCAAGTCTCCATTCATTTCCCCCATTACCTCTGGGCTCCATTTCAAAACAAAACACAAAGGCAATGGACTTTCTGACACTTATCTCTCTGTATCTTGTCAGAGCACAATCACTATGGAAATTGTGTCGCTGATTAACTTCAAATTTCCTTGTATTTTTATTTTTATTGTCATGGATATTTTTTTCCTTATAAGTACTAACACAGAGAATTGATAACATGCTTTGTAATATTACGACTCATGGAAAAAATACTGAAATTGTAGAATTGAATTGTGAATTGTGAAGGCATACAGAAGTATTTTCTATTTGTAGAGGAGGACATTCATCTCTAGGACAATGAAAAAATTAGGGGTTGGCCAGAATTAGGCCAGCAACCATAAATTTAGTCTCCAGAAATGTTAAGGTCACATTTGCTAGAAGGACTGTAGTTTGAAATAGCCTCCTCTTTTAGTTTCTTTCCCAAATCCCTGTTTTAGTTATAACACTAACTCTGCAGAGAGGAACATCTAAAGATTCCTCACCCTTCCAAGTCAGGATTTATTTCAGCAGCCAGGGACTTAAAAGAACCAGCAACTGACCTTGACAAGCCCTTGAAAGCCATGTTCTAGAGAGGAGATGGTAAAGCACCACAATGTGTAATATACAGATATCTTCAGGATGTCATCCCTGCCAGAAATACTGTGGTACCCTGAAGACCACAGCAATTCCTGAAAGTTTCCCATCAGTGACTACAGACCCAGCATGGAACCAGATTAAATATTTTAGCTGACCTGGCTACTTCAGAATAGAAACTGCATATCACTTTGTCTGATTTCTGAACTCTGTAAACATTTATTCTCTCCAGAAACACAAAATCTGGCCCATACCTGAAGATAGGGCACATAAGACATCACAGCACTGAATGATGAGGTCATTTTGATACAAAAGGGGTACCCAGTCAAACATGAAATTTAAGGTCTTCTAACCTGTCTTGAGAGAAAACTAAAATACATGGCAGAGGCAAGCTGGTCTTGTCTGCTTTCTGCAGCTGAACTCTTGACTGTGCCTGTAGTGTAATGTTATCTGCATTTATTTACACTCTGCTGCCATAGCACTTTAGTTCTGCATTCTGATTCCCTTCCAAATGCAAAGGTTAACAGAATAGAGACTTCTTAAATAAAAATCCTCACCTTACTTCTCTACTTAATATGAAACATTGACTTTTAGTGTGAAACACATATTTTCACCTCTGATTCATGGTTCTCAGGTGTATGGTATTATGTGCTCACATACACTCTCCATCACAACTTCAAGTACATAAAAGCCAGCAGTTCTGTTATTCTGGCTGCTCTGATTCTCATCCCTCACCTTCCCCAGCAAGAGGAAAACAACATGAGCAGTAGAGGGTCCCTGTAAAGTCACCAGCCCCTTTCCCCCTGAACAAGTGACTTGTATTCCAGCCTTACACACCACATCCCTATCAGCTCCTCAGAGCAGCACACGTGTTGTCTGCTTCTGAGTCTGGAACACGCTGATTGACAGGCATACACGCTGATCAACAAACCTGGGGGTATTTTTGGCTTTCCCAAAGCAGAGGGCAGTAATTTACTCCTTGCATACTTTGCTGCAAGTTTTAATGACCAGCTGGTTCATTATGGCAGTAGAGGGAGGCAGACAGATGGAGGAGGAAAGAGGCAGAAAATTCACTGTTTCTGTTGTGATCAATTGTATGTGGAGAACATAACTTCCGTCTCCCCGTAAATTGAAAACAGCTCACAATGGTAAGCTAAAGATTTCTCTAACTATAAAATGACAAATTATTTGACTTTTTACAGTCAGCTACGTTTCCTAAATGTCATTGCTATAGATACACAGGATAAAGAAGAGAAAGATTTTAAATTTGCCGATACTTCCAATTAAAATGTAAGATTTAGGGTCATTATAACTTGTTCATACCTGGATGATAAAAGAATCTGCCAATATCTGCTAAGATCAGTTTTTCAGAGGAATTCTGGAAGGAACCTGAGAACCAGAATAATGAGCTGTGTAAACCAACTGCTTTGGATAAAGTTTTAAAGACTCCAAATAATGTTATAATTTCCAGACTTTGAGCTTTATGTTAGCATGCAGCTAAAACCCTAAGACAGAGTTTAGAGAAAAACATATAGGAAAAATGAGTAATCCTGAAAAAGTTTTTATTTTTCTCTTAATTTTGAAGACAAGTGGCTTGAACAATTAGAAATACCATGTTCAAGGGACAAAATTCCCAAATACAGGTGATGTTTATGTTATGTTCAGCCATCTGAAGTTAGATATCCAGTCTAAGCTGGTCATCTAGATTAACTTTGTAGGTGGAGAGAGGTCAGCACTCATGTCAACCTCCATTATTTACCTGAGAGCAATGAACTAGCTCTTCAAGGAACCTACTGATTTCCACAGATAGTTTAGAACACACAGTTAATTTTGAAGTTTCACAGGTTGACTAGGTAACAACTAACCAGGCTGACTGGGTTTCTTTGTACAACAGAAGATTTGCAGTCAACTTGAATGGGTCACATGAAAGTCTCAGGGGCACTTTTGTTATGGAGGGGTCACCATGAGCTGTTGGAAGGGAAGCAGAACCAGGGTGCAGAGACAGCGAAGGGCATGGCCACCTCAGCATGGAAAAGGCAAAATGAAACACTTGGATACAAATCAATGTAAATTTGGATCAACAGAAGAGCTGAAAGCAGCCCAGCAGACACCAGCACTTCAGGCTTGCCACGTTATTCTGCCCTACATTTCTCCAGATGCCCATCTTGAACTTCTGAGCACCTGAGCGCTTTCCCCCAGTGTGTCACACTGCACCACACAGATACGAGCTTCTTCATTTAATTCCTGGGAAACTTGGACCTTGCCATCTTCCCAGACCACTTCTATGCTCAGCAACCAGCTGTCTTCTTGAAATGAAAAAGAAAAATTGAGTAAAGTTGCCAGTATGTTTTTGCCTTTCTCGTTATTCCCATTCATTTATTAGTCTAATAGATGAACCACTTTTCTATGAAGCAGCAAATGAATTTTCTCCTAGCTGAGAGAAGTTTTGAATGGCAAAACATATGTCTTGCCAGTCATCTGTGCAGATACAGACTTTTATCAACAGACCTTAAACCATCTATTACTAAGCATTTATTATGCTAAAGCAGCTGTTAGACTAAATCCATCTTAATAATTTATCCGCATCCATACAATTCTAGCAAACTGTATTTTCTCCCTGGGTGTGCCTTTTGGTTCTGTAACTGAAGTTTCACAGGTCTGAGGCCCACTAGCACTTTGATTTAACATTAAATTTTCTAAAAAGTAAACAGAATACCCATGAAACATTGCTGAATCTGAACATTAGTGTAGCACATCTTCTGTACAAGATGACGCTGGTGCAAAACACAGGACAAAGCAGAATCTTAGGTCTTCAGACATCAGTGTCCTTTTCTTAGCCTGAGCATTAATGTTCCCCCATACTTTTTAAGTTTTCAGAAGCCAGTTGTATTTTAGATCTGCAGGAGGTTGTGAATAATAATGTGCATTAATAAGGTAGCAGAAGACACAAGTTGCTGCTGATTGCATATCCAAGATTGTTGTTGATGACTACATTACTTGCTAAAAAAAGTAAACAAATTCCACATGGAAAGATCCAAGATATGCCAGTTGCCTAGTTGCTAAAGAATATTAACTTTCCAACAAAAAATGCTCAACTGTGCTATCATTTTCAAGGGAAGCATTTAACAAGTAACATCCTTTTAGAAAGAATATAAAAAACGCTTGAAAGTATGATACATTTTCAAAAGAAGTAAGGATTTTATTCTTTTCATTGTTTGTATTATCATAGTCTCTAGCATCAAATCCAGCACTAAAGTGCCCAAGAAATCAAGCAAATCCTCAAATATGTAATATAAATTGTTTTTATGAAACTGGATTTCACCTTTTTGTGCTACAATTAAAATAACCACCTTTATTTAACCAGCAGCTTATTTTGATAACCTTGTATGTCTGGTTAGAGTGAGAATTCATCTTATATCCCTGAGTCTTTCTCGTTGACTTCAGCTGAGCTTTTCCCGTGAGGATGGATGGTAAAAGGATTAAGCTGCTTTCAATTTTTATTCCATATATTTTTATTTAGATATATGAGCTAAGGCCAGTACTGAAGGAGTTTATTTTTGGAATATGGGAAATGTGAGTAGGCAGTTGCATTAATAGATTTATGTAAAGTTCTTCAACATGCAACAATACATCTAGCTTTTATTTAAATAAAAAGCTATAGAATTCTGGGATCCATCTAACAGAGCCTGACTTAGAATTTGGTCTAGGAAATGACTTATTAATTGTTATACAATATCCAGCTTCCTGAGTATCACTGAAGAGAAAGTGCAGGCTCCAACTGTTAGACACAAAAATACAACACAGTATTGTTTGGAGACTCCCACAGAAACAAAAATAAAAGGATATCAAAATGAGAGTTAGGTTCTTCTTCCCAACAAAAAATAATAAGCAACAAGTTCTGGGCTATTCCAATAAATGATTTCCCAAGGGACAGGTAGAGTGAGGAACCAGGAAGGACTGTCTGGCTGCTATTGCTCACCAGGGAAGTTCAGGTGGTGGTTGCTGACAGGGAGAGGCTCCTCTGACCAGGGATGTTAATGGCCATAACTGCTCCCATGAAATAAACTGCTCTGTAACAACTGCTCCACAGTAGCTTCTCCATGCAAGCATCAGTTTCCAGGCTTTATTTGTCTGGAATAAAGTGCATTGTTCATGTTTCAAAACAAATTAAGCCATAGTTGATCTTCCAGAATAATTATGCTTGTCAGTCTAATCTTTAATGACAAGTCTCCAGAAGACAATAGAAAAGCCCTGAAGATCTTCTCCATGTCCTGGACATGGGTACAGGACCTTTTTCTGAAGATTATTTTATTTCTGGCAAATATATGTTGTTCTAGGACAAGGACCTGCTTAGACACAGACACCACACCAAAAGGACACAGCTCATGCACACACAGGCACCAGGTTTGTTCTGACCAAAGTCCCAGCAGAGCTGAGACCAGGCACATTCTGCTGGATTATGTGCAATATTTGCTCATGCATCAAACATTGGTAATGCCCATTTTAAGCATTAGCATTGTGAAATACAGATGGCAAAGCCTAGGCTGGGTGTAAGACACCTTCAGCAGTTGTTCAATTTCTCAGTCTGATCAGTGGTACCTGAGAAACACAATATAAAATCATGGTTCCTTCTTGCATGTTATCAAGCCTTTCAGTTGCAAGGTAAAAGCACACATACCAGTGCAATGTATAAGTGATGGCATGCAGCATTTGTTGACACCAGACTGCTGAATTTTACATCACACATGGATATTTTTTTACTTTGCACAATTGAAAACAATGAGGTACAAATTGAATAATGTGTAAAACCAGTGAGTACAGTGCAAATCAGAAAATTTTAGAGGTGTCAGTGCAGCATGCAAGCATAGGAAAGGGAATTATTCCTTAAGATATATCTAACTTTTGTGTCAGAACAGCAGAGCCTGCAGAAAGCTATTCTTGCTCTTGATGTTGCTAACACCCCTGCCTTTATCACAACCTCACAACATTTGGCACTTTTCCTAAGTCCTCAGGAAATGCCAGTAAATGTGTGGGGACTTTTTCCATTTTTTAATGGAAATTTCCTACTTCTCAAAATGTTAATGTAAAGATCAGGAAACATATGTATCCAGAAAAGACAATCAGAAATCCCCACGATAATAATTATTTTTCATACCTAGATTTTTGATGTGTATGTTTTTTTAAATTTGTGGTACTGGCTTTTCTCACAATCTGTAGCAATTGATTATTTATTTAGTTAAGTTTTCGTGTTTGGCTACTTATTGCTATTGTACACTTTTAATCCAGATTAAGAATCAAAAAGGCCCAAATTTTCAAAAAATTCAGAGTAAATCTGGATACAAATCCAGTTTCCACTTTGCAGACTTATTTTTCCACAGAAGAGATTTTGGTTTGGATCAAAATAAGCAGCAAATCTGAAGAAAGTTTGCAGCAAAGGAGCAGCTCCCTAGACATGGCAGCTGGCCAGTGAAACTGATGCCCTTGTTAGCTTTTCTAGGAAGACAAAGTACAGCAATTTAGCTGCTGAGAAGTTGCTGAGGGCCCCACACCTGCCTGGTACAAGGGCAGACTTTCCACTGGACTCCCCTGGGGACAGCATCCATGCTCTCCTAGCCTTCTCCTAGGAATTTTTTATAATTTGTCAAAGCACTCCATATCACATAACATTCCAGTTTTGACAATAACTGGAGTAGGTTAGACACCTACCCTAAAGCTCTGGGAAACTGTAAGAACAATGACTTTTAATTTTTTAATTTTTTTTTTTAATTAATGAAATTGTTGTAGCTATCTTCATTGGAATCATGGTGAAAGTCAATGTATTTCTAGTATAGTGATAGTCTGTAACCATCAAGTGATCGTTTGGACACAGACAAAAGCGAAGTGTGTTCTGGCATCTGATAATATCGTAAAGTTTTGAGGACATCACCTGTACATAAGTCTGAAAATAGAGATATTTATTTCAATATTCTTGCACTGAACAGCAGAACAAATAAATATTAGTGTTGGGTGAGCAGACTGAAAATCTGAAATTTTCCAAAACCACCACTGGTTTAATCTTCAGTACCACTATCAGACTCTCCATGAAGAGAAGGAGCAACAAATTAAACTGGAAAGATGAGCCGTGGCAGCGATCAATTTTTTTTTCTCTCAATGGTTAACTTATGTATTTCTTTCCTCATCTGACATTTCATAATGCCTTTTCTAAAAATAAAATATTCTCCTTCTGAGAATCTCAACAGGATTTGTTGTGGGTACAGTTTCCCAGAGGTGATTAAGTACATTGTTGGGTGTCTGCTGTCATACTGGGATACCTGCAGACAGAAAGATGGAAATAGGGACAGCTCAGAGATCTGCCTCAGCCTAGGAGAACTGGATTTGCTTTATTGGGTGAGTAACACCTGTATGTGACTGGGAGTTTGCAGATGGCATTGGAAAGGATGTAGTTGGTATGCAGAGCCACATGGGGCTGAAAACCTACTGTTTGGAAAGGGAAATAAAGCATGTGGATGCTGGAACACGGAAACAGAAATAAAAACTTGACTGTGAAAAACATTGAATAGTGACATTATTAAAAGAATAGTGGGTTTAGATGCTTAAAAAATGCAGTTTCAAGCAGTACAGCTTCCAGAGTGAGGAATTCCACTGTGCTTCTATTCTTGAGAATCTTGTTCTTATAGCATAGGTATGGAACAGAAAACCTTGAAATTGAGGCCAGATTCTGCACATGAGTAGTTTTTCCACAGAGGGCACTGGAAAGAACTAGCAGGTTCTCATGGAAGACACATACATCGAAATGAATTAGTAATAACACTTGGCTGAACAGGGAGAAGCTGTGGTCCATTGGCCCCATAAGTATGGGGGAAGGACATTCTTAAGAAATCAGGCAACCCTGGCACTAAGATGGGAAGTAGTAGATGTGATTTCCCTTCCCATGTTTGCCTTACTCCTCCTGCCTGAACTTGAACAAGTCTCTAAGTCTCTCTGTGCCTCAGTCTGTAATGGAGTCATAATATTTTCCTGCCTCACTGTGGGACACTGTCATCCTGATATTGTGCTGATGGGTACAATTGAACAATCTGCCATATATTAAAAAGAAAACTTGTTCAGATGGTTGGTACTTTATCACTGAAAAACGTCAAGTGAATGAGGTGTACTCGCTTTTTATAGGTTCCTTGTATGTGCTTTGTTATAATAAGAAATTCATCACCACTGTGGGGACCTGAGTCATCTTTGTCCTTATTCTGCTCTTTTTCCAGTGTTTTCCTTGAATGCAATACACATAAATCAGTATAAAAATGGAGTAATACCATGGCAAATCATAGGTTTTGTTTTCCTCCCTGGAAGTTGCACTAGCCCTGCCGTCCAAAACAATTATTACCATGTAATTTATTTTCAATTTATTATGTTTCTCTGAAATACAAATTGGAGTTTGCTGGTTATGCAACAGCTCTCCATATTCATTTTCTTACACAATGAAACTTCAGCTGGGAATACATACAAATTAAGGATTCAAATCTTTCTAAGAAGTTTTGCAAAACTTCCTTTAGAGCCAGCTTCTATCAAATCCCATTTGATTTTATAAGCTGCTGAAAATTCTAATCAGAAACGTCTGTACTTATGTGCTCAAAACATAGTATCATCTCTATCTTACCTTACTTCCCTGCAAAAATCTCTGAATAACATCAAAATGGCATGCCTTTCTTAATTCAAACATTTGGCAAAACAGTGTTCTAATAAATGATGTAACAAGGGAGATCATAATAAGAAACATCTGTACAGATTGCTGAAGGCAAGCTCAAAGTATGTCAGAGTCTAAGAATTTACCACAAGGAAAAATTACTGAGAAAAATATGTTAAAAATGTTTATGTTCAATGTTGCTTGAAAAGGAACATGAATAAAATACGTAACTATACCACACAAGTAGACCACAACCCTCTTCTCAAATTTACAAAGCTGGTGAAGGGCTGGCACAGGGACATAAGATTCTACCCCTTACTAGCAGAAGATTATGATGTCTCGCTTTTTGATAGGAAATCTCAAGTACAGAGAGGTCAAATCAAAATTGTTCCTCTGATCTGAGCGTAATAAACTTGGGTAATCAATTTCATTTACCTTTTTCTTCACCAAAAACTGCAGTGTCTGAATCTTCCATCATTTTCAGCTAAAGAAGACAGCACTTGGCCTCCTTGGACAGCATGTCCAAGATTTCTCAAGTAAGAGGCCTCCAAAATGAGTATGGGAATTGAAGGAAGGTCATACATTCATCGTATAAGGAATTTGCCTAAGGACACTCCTACACTGACCATCCTAAATAACTTGATTCCTTCTGCTTCAAAACAATACTGATTTTCATTTTTTACAAGCCTTTTTTGTGTCCATCTGTACCAGTAGGGAATGAGTAAGAAAAAACAAAGGAAAAGATGCTGCTGAAACACACAGTGTTCTGAAATCCCTAGCAGGCCCTTGCCAACAGGTAGGGAAGGCAGCCACTGAGATTGGCAGCAGGGATATAAAAAAGAGTGCCCTCTGAATGTCCTGCCTTTAGATTCCAGGAGGAACGAGCAGTGAAAGAAAAAAACAAGGAGATTGGACACATTCTGGAGAATTAATAATAAAGTTGGACAAGTGCACAGCACCCTGTCAGCCTCTTGCTAACAAAAAGTCAACTTTTCCAGGAATCGATGCCCTATGCCTGGAGTCCAAGAGGCAGAAGCGCTAAGAACATCCAATGTTTTGTATTTCTTTAAATTTGGCCAGGTCTAGAAGGAAAATACTTTTAATATTATGTACTATTGAGTGGGGATGTCTCTGCTGTGCCAGATACCTGATTATGAGAGCTCAAGGACTACTGACAGTGTATGTCACTGATACTCAAAACTAAAACTTTTGCTCTGTGCTTGGCTAGTAACTGCGTTTTGTTTTTTTTTTGTTTTGTCATTCCTCAGAGCTTTTCAAAAAGTGTTTTAAAAGTGGAGAGACACTGTTTCAAGGTTTTAGTTGTTGATAATTGTTTCTCCATGCATGAGGCTACACAGTTTTGAGAGGAGCTCAGGATGGCTTTTTAATAAAAAACTCTGTTACTTGGAACTATATAAAATATTTTTGTGTTCTATAAAAATAATGCTGATTCTGTTCAAATAAGCTCATTTCTGAGATGCTGCAGTAAGCTTCAATATTTTTAGACCATTTGGGCCCCAGGCAATCAGAAGTAAATATATTATTTTAGCTTATCCCTGGTGTAAACAGAGAAAACCTGAACATCAGGGTAAAGGTCATAATCCCATGGGCAACATCTGTTCTCTTGAATTTTGAGGAATAGTTTGGATTGTATATGCAATAAAACTCAAGAGCTCTGCTCAATCTTCTCACACCCCTCCAAAACTCCCAGCCCCAAAATGTTGAAACCCTTGAATTTCACCTCATGTATCAGCCAGGAGTGGGTCAGCTACAAGCACTGGACAAGCTTCAAACTGTGACTCAGTCTCAGTGTCCTAGCTTCAGTGAGAATATCCAAAAAGTTCTCATTACCTCTTGTCATCACTCTACATCAGGAAATATAAAGCTCTATAAACTCATTTTATTTTTTTTCAATCTGTATTCATTCTTCTAAAAAAAAAGTCAGTGTTTTTCATTGAGTTAAAACATCACAGACAGAAAAATAGGATCTTTATGTTACATTTTGCCACACAGATATACACACTTAAAAACATACACAGTTTATGTATATTTGCCTTTAATTACGCTGGAAAGTGAGGAATGGCATTCATTAATTGCTTTACCCATAATTTCTTGCTTTGGCAGGAATCAGAGTCCATTTCAAAGTACCAGGTGCCTCAGCTATGTCTGATTATTATTTATGTAAAATTATTTCACATGTTCTGCACTAAGAACATAAAAAAGTCATAGAATCACTGAATATTCTGAGTAGGAAGGGACTCACCAGAATCATCAAGTCCAGTTCCTGACCCTGCACAGGTCACCCCACCCATCCCAACAGAAGTGTTGTCCAAACACGTTTTTGAACTCTGCCAGGCTTGGTGCTGTGACCACTTCCCTGGGGAGCCTGTTCAGTGCCCAGCCACCCTCTGGGGGAAAACTTTTTCCTTATCAGGAAATCAAAACTTCCCTTGACTCAGCTTCATGTTGTTTCCTTGAGTTCTGTCACTGGTGAAAAGAGCAGAGATCAGTGTCTGCCCCTTCTCCTCCCTTCACAAGGAAGTTGTACGTGCAATGAGGTTTCCCCTCAGTCTCCTCTTTTCCAAGCTGAACAGACCAAGTGATCTCAGCCACTCCTCATAGACCTGTCACCACCTTCATGGCCTTCTTTGGACACTCTCTAATAGCTCTAATAGCTCTAATAGCTCCCTAATAGCTGAATGACTTTTGTGTTGTGGTTCCCAAAAGTGCCCCCAGCACTCGAGGTGAGGCTGCCCCAGTGCAGAGCAGAGCAGGACAATCCCCTCCCTTGTCTGGGTGTTGATGTTGTGCCTGATGCCCCCAGGATGGAGCTGACCCTCCTGGCTGCCAGGGTACTGTTGGCTCATATTCAGCTTTCCACTGACCAGGACTCCCAGGTCCCTTTCCCCAGCACTGCTTTCCAGCCTCTCCTTCCCCAGTCTGTCTGTACATCCAGGGTTTCCCATCCCAGGTGCAGAATCCAGCACATTCCCTGGTTGAACTTCATATGGCTGGTGATTGCCCATCTCTCTAATTTGGTGAGACCTCTCTGCAGGGCCTCTCTGCCTGGGAGGGAATGACAGCTCATCCAAATTTAGTTTTGTTGAGAAACTCCCTTAGTATTCCCTCAAGTCCTGCACCCAGGTCATTTAAGACGATGCTGAAGAGACCCAGGCTGAGGATGGAGGCTGGTGGAACCCCAGCACTGACAGGTCCCCAGCCTGGTGTCCCCCCATTCACTGTGACCTTTGTGCCTGACCCATGAGCCCATTGCTCATCCACTGTGTAACTCGGTTATCCAGCCATAAGCTGCGTGTTTTATCCAGCAGGATCCTGCAAGAGAAAGTGCCAAAAGCTCTGCTGAAGTCCCAAAAGATGACATCTACTGGCTTTCCTAGATCAGCTAGGGGGATAACTTTGTTGTAGAAGAAAATTGGTTACAAGAAGGGCTTTCCCCTCATGAAGCCATGCTGGCTGTCATCAATGACTGCATTGTTTTCCAGGTGCTTTTCAGTACCAACCAGAAGAATCTTTCCCATTATTTTACGGGGCATTGAAGTGAGACCAATAAAAAACATCTCTTATTTTAATATTTACTTATTTATCTAAATATCTAGATTATTTGAATGATACATATTATTGAAATTTTATTATATTTTATCAAAATATTCATTATTGAAAAGTGTATAAAAACAGAAAAGTAGTTATTGTTTTGTATGACACACCCTTCAAGATTTTAGATCCAAGCAGTTCACAGTCACTCGGATCTCTTGGCATATTCAGATGTAACACTGCTACAAGTCCATCTCTGCTCTTCTCAGGGTTTGCACTGCTTATAGACACAGTGCCTATCTGCTGCATACCTGCAGTAATGATTTATAAATAACAGTTTATAACAAACCTTTCCTGTGTTGTTCTGCTCACAAGAACTGAAGTACACATAAAATATGAGTTCTTCAAGGATATTATGCAGTGGGCTTGTTTTAGTGAGGCTATTTTAAATCCAACATAGGGAAACAGCAAGGTTAAAATGCCAGTATATTTAACTTTATTTATAGCCAAGCAGCTGTACTAGTTCAAGGCATTTTATTTTTCCAAGTAAGCTTTTGCATAATGGTCTGCCTTTCTTGTTCAAATGAAGAAAAAAGAAAAATTGGAAACGTATAAAAGGAAGAAAGCAGACATAAGAAAAATTCCTGACATGGATCCACAGTGACACAATGAAGACCCGAGTCTGGGAATGCACCAAAGACTGGACATATTTGGAAGAAAATTAGGAAGTCACTTGCAGAGATCTCTCTCAAAGACAGCTATTTTCAGATGAGTTCTAGATCTCCTTGAAATGTCTTTAATCAAACCAACTCCAGACTGCAGACCCAAACTCCAGTGCTTAGAGGGTGCAGCTTCCCCTGAGCTATGGTGTTTTACCATTAAAAACTGACATACATGACCTTTCATTACCTAAATAAACTGAAATCATGTCTTCACTCCTACAAACTAGTGAGGCACACTGAGCATTGTTCTATGCCAGCATGCATAAGAAATTGTATTTTGCATTAAATCAGATATTAACCGATTGTAAGCAATTATTTATATTGCTACATTGAAAAAGTCTTTAGGAAGAACACATGTAATTTGTTTTCAAGCTTAACTCTGTCTCCTGACTGATGGTTGTTTTATTTCTGAAGCTGTGTGATGCATAAATTCTAGGCAATTATTAAGTTATTTAAGATGCAGGAGGATTTAGATCAACTATGGATACATCTTTTATATATTTACACACCATTTATACAGATGACAAAGGGTCACATCCTGAGGACGTTGCCAATTTACGAGATCCCAGGATCTGTCCTAAAGAATTACATGGGGTTTTTGCATTTATTAGAGGCTCCTGTCATTTGACCATCGACCATCTGAAGAGGAGGATCACATCCACAGGCAGAACTTGCTGTACCATTAAGCATTTTCTTGGCTGTGCAAGTGTAAGTGATTCCCACAGCCCTAAACATAACAGCATGGGAATCACTGCACCAAATTACATTTTAGATCCTGAAATTATATGCCAACTAACTAACACTGGAATACACAACATGGGTGCCTGAGTCCACTTCTACATAATCTCATGCAAATATGTTGCTGTCACTAAGGCCAGAGGTTCATAAGAACATAATTTTTGCACAGTAAAAACAAAATAAATGCTTTTAAATAATAACAGTCAGATTTACACAGCTTAAAACCAATAAATGTTCAGTACTAGGAGAGATGTTACTGTTCTCACCACATACTAACACCTTAGCACTAAACCTGAATTACAATTAAGAGGCTGAGATAAAATGGAAAAAGATAGGCTCGAGGCAGAAACATTTACAGACCTTAGAAATGAATTTCTAAATCTCTAAACACCATTTTTCGGAATT
The DNA here is from genome assembly GCF_001522545.3 of Parus major. NCBI lineage: Eukaryota > Metazoa > Chordata > Aves > Passeriformes > Paridae > Parus > Parus major. The sequence goes on from NC_031773.1 coordinate 10,308,429, forward strand.
GCAGTGATAACATTTTATTGGAGACTGTCTTGTGCTGCTTTTTTATTTTATCATGGTAGCACCAGCACAAGTGCACTTGGGATGTCCATATGGTCCTGGACCCAAGCCTGATGTGTGTTTGGCCCAGCCTTTGCAAGACTGCCTGCATTTCCCCCCACTCTCCCACCAAGGACAAGGTTTTCCACTTCCAGAACCCAAGACTGCAGTGGTACTAGGGCATGACCCCATGATGTTAAAAGAGTGGTGAGATTAATCTGTAGAATAACAAAATTTACACTGGATAATTTCCATACTGTGCCTCACAGGACATCTTCACACCAGGCCTGCCCAGCCAGCACTTGTCACATGCTGTGTGAACAAGGCTGGAGAGGAACGGCAGGACAGGCAGCAGCTGCGACTGAGGCTCCCTGCCCAGGGTCCTGCACCCAAACAGGGCCTGACAAATGCCCTTTTCTACCAGGACCGTGCCCAGCAGCTCTCTCCCTCCTCCTGTGGCCTCAGAGGGGCTGTTCACACCACTCTACAGAAATTGTGCCCCTGCTACCTGTCCCAGGGCAGGAACCCCCCATGTCAGTTCAATCAGAAAAGCGAGGGGTCTGAAGGCACCTCTCCACATTTTGTTCAGAGAGCACCCCCCAAGCAGGAGCAGGAGCTTATTCACCACCATGTGAGTAACAGAGAGTGTAACACCAGGAACATTTATTTGTTTATTTAATACGTGGGTTCATGCTGTGCATTCCCAAGTCGCCCAGTGAAAATATCAGCCTTGTCAGATCTCTCCACAAACACATCCACAAAGATGAAGTGAATATGACAGTGTTCAAGGAATATTACAATAAACAAACAAATAAATACATACATAAATAAGCAAAACTACCTCCAAAGCAACAATAAAATCATATATCCCCCACCCATCCCTACTCCACTCCCTTCTCCAAGCTGTTTAAGGCATAGATTGCTACCTACCATGATTTCTTCTTTGGGTATATTACCACAGCCCAAATTTTGCCCTCTAGCAATGGATTTATCAGTATCTCTGTGCTATAATATAGGTGAAAATGTGAAATTATATATATATTTCATATGCTTCAGTAGATGTTTAAATATATTGATCTTATTTTTCCTTTAGTTTATTTAGCATATAAATTGACTCTTTTTAGAGTTATGTATATTTTATCTCTTCGAAAAAGTAGTATAAGTTATAGATCAAGAACAGATTTTTCCATAATACTGCTCTGGTTTTATGCTGTTGTGACTGGTAAATTAAAAACCATACCATAGCATTAAAGTACCACAGAGAAGAACTGGATCATGGGTTGATACAATTCAGGAGAGCAACAGTCAACAAAAAAACAGAGTGTCTACTTTACCACCAGGGATCCATGCAAATATGACTCAAAACTAGTTTGCCCCATGGTGCCAGCCACAGCTAAACAAAGCCTGCCTCACATACACATTTTAACTCTTTTCACAGCCACAGCAAGTGGAAGTGGAGTGTTCCCCAGAGGTAAATGTGTGCAGCCTTGCTGGCTGCTGTTGCCAGCTCAGAAGAAGTGAGCACAACATTACAAGCGTGAGCTGCAAGAAGCCTGTGAAGGTAATGGTCACTCCTGACCTGGCTGTTACACAGCAGTAAGGGATATCTTTGTATCCAGCTTCCAAATGACCAAATACACAATCTTAGGGAAGTATTCATGTTTTTCCTACATTTTCATGTGGTTTTACTCATCGGAAACATTGAAGTTTTTATTGCAATACGACCAGACATGCTTGCATCATTTATGATTTTTCCAGGGCCACAATCATCTGATAGGAGGATCAAACCCATTTAATATCAGTCTCATTTCAAAATGTAATTAAGATTGTAATCCCAAGAGAAACTACTGCATTTTTCTGAAGAAAGGCAGATAGCATTAAATCAGTTCTCCCACATGCAGGGGTGGGAGAATGACCTCTCCTGCTTCTGTAGCAGGCCAGTGCAGAAGAGGGTGAAAAATTATGAGCACCTTCCATTTTTGAAACACATAGTATTATGGGTGTTAACACAAATGGGAAAAAAACCTCACCAAAGCCAAATGCAGTGCTGATCATGTATTCAGAAGTTTTTGGAGGAATATCAAATATAACTCCATATTCCTAATGAGTACAAAAAGGCTGATTCTTCACAGTTGGCAGGTTGGTGTGAGCCATATAACAGAAATTTGTGGCTGTTCTCACTCTGGAGCTCGAACTAGGGCTATTGAAATGATGGATGGTAAGGGTTGTTTCACAGTATCTGCTGCAAACCTGCTTACATTCTGCATGTAAGTCCCTTTCTCTGCAGTGTGCTGGGAGAGCAGAGGATCTAAATGCTCTCAGTTATAAATGTCAGCTTCAAACCACTCAGGTGGGATCGACAGCACTAAACTGGATTAAAAACAGCCCACATGAGAACAGAATCAGACCCAGCAGTTACAAAACAGCTATATTAGAAGACAGTTAGCTGTTTCCATAGAAATGGAAATATAGATTCAATCCCTTCAAATCAGAGCTCTGAGCGAGGCAGGAGTAACCAAACTGTTTGTAAACGTGTCATGTCAAACAAATCTCTGGTAAAAGTGCAGACTTGTACCGCTTGTAAAGCTAATGTAACTAATGCTCATAATACAACGTCAGGGAAAACGCAGGCCCCAGTGTGCTCGGGCTGCCCCGCTGTTGGGAAGAGGGAGAATGGGACCTGTACATCAGTGATTATCGTGCTAGCTCCGTCCCTAGCCCGGGGCAGAGCAGCGCAGTGCTCACAGCCCCCGGGCTGACCCCAGCGCCCGGCCCGGGGTGCGGTGCCAGCAGATGGCACTCCAGAATGCTCGGCATCAGCCCTCCCCGCCGGGGACACGGCTCAGGAGGGAGAGCTGAGCGGCTGGAAACGCTCCCCCAGGAATGTGTGTGGGATGTGGCAGGGACAGCCCCTCGCCCGGCACAGACTGCGCCCGGGTGATCCTGCCGTGTGCGAACTCCTCGCTCGGTGCCCCGCAGCTGTCGGGTGCCAGCAGCGGCACTGGGGAGCGCAGCCACACTGCTTCCAGAGCTGGGCTGGAAATCCGAAACAGCCCTGACTGGGCTCCAGCAAACTGCCCAAGCAGCAGCTAAAAGGAGCCTGGAAGAGTGAGTGAGGACAATAAACAGGAGGTGTGAGCGCAGAAGACACCAGAGCTGCAGGGAGCTGTGTGAGGGAGGCTGAGGAGCCCGGGGCTGTGAGAGCAACGCCCGGGCAGCCAGAGCAGCGTCTGGCCTTGGGGAGCGAGCCACAGCTCTACCTCTGACCATTCTTATTCCATACACAACGAAAATCAATTAGCAGACACTTTTCTTTCGAACTTAATCCCAGTCTTGGGCTTTTCATTAGTTTGGGAGAGTGCTGGCAACTCCCACGTCAGCAAGAATTTCCCGATTGCTTTCAGAAACGCTGCTTGCTGCATTCCTCTGAGAAATGCCTCCCCATTTGCACAGCATAAACAAGCACAGGCATGGGCGAGACTTTCTGAAACCCTTTGCAGCAGCGTAAAATGGATACTCCTCCACATGCCTTTATTTCTAAGGGTGAACTTTGACTTCCCTGCTTCTAGCAGTATTTTTTAAAGGTTTTTTTGTTTTTGTTTTTGTTTTTTCCTGTGAGGGTTTGCAATAAAATGAGAAGATGAAAGTGGATAAAAAGCAAAAAGAGCAAAATGTAAGTAAAACAACAAATTGACACTTCCTGGGGAAGACTGAAAACAAATAATTTTTTTTTTGGGAATTGTTTTTGCACTAATCAATTCTTAATTTCCAGTATATCCTCCTGCCCACTGTAATTTCACAAGGCCTTTTAATTATCTTTGATCATAATGGCACATTCCAGACCCTTATTCCCTATTTACAGCATTTTGTCCTCCACGTCAGCCTATGGGTACTTGCAACTACTTAGGAGATGTTTGTTTTCTTGGTAGGAAGTCACTTATGTGCCTGTGTTCTTTATTAGGAATGGCTGATTTGGCTAGGCTGAAACCATTGATGGCAATAACAAAAATATGGGGAAAAAATATCCCAAATACAAATTTCATTATTTTAAGAACAAAACCTGCTATCGAAAGTATTTTTATTCTAACTAAGATGTTCTAGTTTTGTATTCTGATCCTTCAAAAATTATCCTGTATTTCCTTTTCTGTTCAGTTGGTCACTATAGCAATGCCCTAAACCATTGTTATATATGGAGACATCAGTAATTTTAAAGGCTTTTATTTAAATATTTCTCTATTGAGGTAAACAAAGATACAGAGCTAAAGCTCTTGAAATACTATGCAGAAGTTTTCCATGCAGAGAGCTCTAGGAATTAAAGAAACAGTTGAACATTTTACACACACATTTGCAACACTGTTTTGAAGAGCAGTAACTTGGTTACTATGTCATAAATACTTTATAATCTCTACTGATTTTGACAGTAAAAGAAGGGGGTAAATCCTATTTCTGAACCATCAATGGAAAAATATGGGGCTACATCAATGCTTTAAAAAAATTACTTGAAAAGTCCAAAGCTTTGTTGAAAGTAAATGATTAATTCTTGAAAATTTTGGCACATTTAGATACAGACATAAAAGATGAAAAAGTACAGAACTCCCTAATCTCCCTGATTATGCTTCCTTTAAGTAACTATTCATTATAATAACTTCATGCATGTCCTCCTATCATGAGTGAAAATTAGACTGACCAAAAAAGAAAGAAATAAATAGGAGTTTTCTTTCTTGTCACAAAATCAGGTTGAAAAAAGAAAATAATTTCACCTCCCTTCTCACATCCAGTTTTTGTTTAGTGAAGATTTCTTTCTTCATTCCTACACCCTTTGACCTCCCCCAGGTCTTCCTTCCAACAGTGCCCTGATCTGTCATGTGGCATATAGAACTACCTGGAAAACTTTTGCAGCTACTCTAAACTGGATTCGATCTCAGCTAATCTGAGAGCTAATCTAATCCAGCTACTCTGACTGTGAACAAATTGGGGCAGGGTGTGGTCATTCCTCCTCCTGGCCCCCTTTTCAGCTCCATGCCTAGCCCCTGTTGAAAATCACGTACTAGGTTTCCTAACAGCCTTTCCCTACAAACTGTTCTAACAGCAAAACTTACCCCCACCTTTCAGTCCCCAGCATCAAGAGCTGCTGATGACATCTTCCTCTTACCTAGAAGCCAGCACAGTGCTTGTGCGATGAGCAAGAAAAAAAGTCTATCTTCTATCCAGAGCTTTCAACCTGACACATGTTCTCCATGTTAATGAATTTAAACACAATTTACTGGAACTTCTCTGTCCTTCCAACTGTTCCACTGTGCATGACATACAGAAATAGCAACTTGATGACACCAAAACCAGAGATTATGTAGGATATTACGTACACATTACAAACATAAGGGTGATCAGTTCCTGCTGGAAAGTTATATAAATTTCAGCCCTTGCTCCAAGGACTATTTAATCAGGCAGTACAATGCTCCATGTGAGCCCCTTGTGTTCTGACCACGGGGTAGAATGTTGTCCCTCCTCTCCCTTGAATATATATAGTTATGGACTTTTTGTAAAATAAAAGAGCTGCAATATGAGAAATTGAGAAGTGCAGGCTTCCAAAGGGAGTTATCACAGGATTTTTACTTATTGAATGGAGATTAACCATTAGATAGTGGAAAAATTAGCTGTAAAGCATGGTTTGTGAACATAAATGTCCTTTCCTACAATTTAACATGAGGCATAAGAATGTTGTAAGAATTTTTACACTCATATTGAAGACACCAGTGGATCTCTTTCTTGGGCCCAATCTATACACCAGATGAACATTAATTATCAATGTATAATTTATACTTAGCCAGGTTTATAGCTCAAAGTTTCCCCAACTACTCAAAGTCAACCCATAACTCTGCAAGACCCAAGTCCTTCTAGAGCCCCACATCTGAAACCAGTGCAGTGTATCTTTGAAAGACACTTACCCAGATCCAGCACTGATCATCCAATTGCTCTCTTCCACAGGAGGTTTTTAGAAATCAAGGTGACAATTTATTATCCTAACTGGGGACTCTGGACTCCACTTGTTTAATCTACATGAAAAATGTCACCACACCCGCTATCTGCAGGTTCTGAAGTTGTTACATATTTTACAAAGTATATAGATAGAAATATTTTTTTCCCTCAGTCAAGGTTTCCTATTCCCATGGTTTCCAAATGACACTTTAAATGAACAGTAGCTGATTTTGGTAGCTATTTTACAGAAATATAGCATTTGGAGCCTTGCCCACACAACAGCAAAGTTTTATGGGTATTAAGAAAAGCAGAATTTATAATTCTATTCTGCAGCTACTAATGTCTATTTGTCTGAAGATAACTGTTATATATATTAATTTTAATAGTTGGAGTTCCCATACAAACAAGGACACAAAAATATAGCCATATTATATATCATACCAATATATATTAATTTATGCAGGATATAGCACAAGAATAAGGGAATAATATTCAGTAAGCTTAATTTTAAAAGCATTTTACAACTTCTAGCAAAACCTGAGTCCTCCTCACCACTGCTTTTCCATGCTGTTTCTGGCATCTGTCACAGTGCTGTAGCTATTCCCTAAATGAACACCCTTTTCCCAGCACAGGAGTCCACCCTGCTCCTGCTGCCCTGAGTTTGTGCCTCTCTGCAGGTGTTCCTTGGCTCAGCCATGCAATTGAGGGTGGTGGTGGGGCCCTCCTGTTTGATATCAACTGGGCAGGGAAAGATCTCACCTCTGACATATCCCAAAGGCTCAGAAGGCTTTTGGAACCCCACAGCCAAATGATTCCACCCACTTCTTGTCTGTTGGCAGCTCAATTACTTCTCTGAGCCTTGTCAAAGATGCCTCAGAGGAGCCAGGGTGGATTTCACCGAGGAGACTCAGCTTTTTAGCTCTTTCAGGAAAGCTCCAGACACCAAAATCAATTTTTGCACCTATTCATTCAAGCAGGAAAAATGAACACCACCACCACCACCTTATAGAAATGGTTTTGAACTTTGAATCTAACACTTCAGAGAAGACAGGAGACACTTAGGAAGGAAATCAAATCCACTTTCCTATAATATTATAAACTATCAATCTGCATCTCTTTTATTCATCAGATTATGTTCCATAATAAACATCATACCATATGTCGAAGTACAGTTTAATCATGCTTGCATTAACACATTTGTTAACAGATTCTGGAAATAATCATAAATTATTGAAGTATTATAATGACTTTTATTTGGACACAATAGTAAAAATTTATTCTAAATAAAAATTTGTTTTAATTTGTTTTCTCACTTTTGTGTATACAGGTAATTCAAGTGTCATCCTTGGGAAACAGTGTAATTTTTAATTCAAAAATCTGTTTCTAATCAAAAGCTGTTTACTATGACAGGTATATTAACATTTCTAAGTAAAAGGAAAAATAAGTGAAATATGACTGTCATTCAAAATCAGTTTTAAGATAATTCCCTTGCAAATCAGGGCTTGGCTAGATTTACATTAATTTTTTCCAAGAAGGGATCTCTAAAGATTCAGGAATCTTCATGCAGTTGCATCTGATTAAATATGTCATGTACAGAGAAGGAATAGCAAAGATTAAGACAAGGAAAAAATAGAGAAGATTACATTTTCTATGACTTTCCTCTTAGCTTTCTAACTAAATCCTGTCTAATGTTGACAGCAGAGTGTTTTAACTTCCGTCTACTACTCTGCAAATTATTTTTATGTCCTGTTACATAAGTATATCTTGACTGCAATAATGCTTTAGAGGGATAATAAATAAACAGCAACATAATAAAGCATGTTATGCTGCAAAGAGCAGTGCACAGGGACAGCATCCTGTCCAGCTGATTCTTTCCCAAGTGTGTAGCCCACAAATTCAGAAATACATCATTTAAGTTTAAGCACTTGAGCATCAGATTTTCATTACTGTTCTAATAAAATGGAATAATAGATTGATAGTTCACTGTATTAGTTGCAAGATCATCTGCAATTGTAAATTTTGCCAGGCAAGGTGAACCTAAAGCTAGGAAATGTAAGCAGAGAATTATTTTAGAACTCATCTGAAGAAAATATGGGAGAGCCTGAGAAAAGTTTGTGAACCCTATAGATAAAGTAAATTTTAAATAATTTTGAATACCTCAAACGTAATTACAAATCCTCTTCTTCCCTTTGGCTTCTTCAAGGCCATAACAACTTCATTTTCTGTGTCAACATAACTATGCAGGGCACAGATCCTAGAATCACCTGCAGGAATTTTGTGCTTCTTTAATGAGCTATGCCCATAAAGAAACTGCTTATTTGTTTAAAGTTCAAAGCACATTTAAAAATGTGTGCATTCAGAGTCTAAATCCATTTGCATTACAGAATAGAATCACATAATTCATTTAGGTTGGAAAAGACCTCTAGGATCATTGAGTCCAACTATTAACACAGCACTACCAACTCCACTATTAAACCATGTCTCTAAGTGCAACATTTACACATCTTTTAAACACCTTCAGGGATGGTGACTCCACCACTCCACTGAGCAGCCTGTTCAAGTGCTTGACAATTGTTTCAGAGAATAACTTTCTCCTACATCAAAACCTTCTCTGGCACAACTTGGGGCCATTTCCTCTTGTCCTGTCATTTGTTACCTCAGAGAAGAGTCTGACCCCCAGCTTGCTACAACCTCCTTTCAGGTAGTTACAGAGTGCTAAGATCCCCTCTGAACTTCATTTTCTCCAGGTTAAACAACCCTGACTCCCTCGTAATGTTAAAGCCACTCCTCATAATGTTCCAGAGGCTTCATCAGCTCAGCTGCCATTCTCTGGACTCACTCCAGCGATGTCCTTAAAGATCCCTTTTTGGGAAAAAATTAAAATTAAATCTTTCCAAGCCCTGATCTGAGAGGGACTTACCTTAATAATGTCCTCCTCAATGTCATCCCTTTTGTGAGGGGCCAAAAACTGAACACAGGATTTGAGATGTGGCCGCACCAGTGTTGAGTACAGAGGGACAATCAGTGCCCTGGTCCCGCTGGCCACCGTGCTGCTGATACAAGTCCAGATGCCACTGGCTTTCTTGGCCCCCTGGCACAGCTGGCTCACATCCAGCAGCTGTTCACCTGTTGAGCTGCACCCACAGGTGCACAGGAACTTGCTTTTCCACCAAGCAGCTTTGCAGACACTGCCCCAGCCTGTGGTGCTGCCTGGGGTAGTTGTGGCCAAAATGCAGCTCTCAGCCTTGTCACATAATTGACCTCAATCCATCAATCCTGTCCAGATCCCTCTGCAGAAACTTCCTGCCCTCCAGCAGATCACCACTGCCATTCAACTTCGTGTCATCTCCAGACTCACGGAGGAAACACTCGATCCCCCTGTCCAGATCATTGATAATGATATTAGGCAGGACTGGCCCCAATGCTGAGTTCTGGGGAACCCCACTGGGCACCAGCCACCAGCTGGCTGTGACTGCATTCACCACTCTCTGGGCCCAGCTCTCCAGCCAGTTTTATCCCCAGTGAACAGTGCTCCCATCCAGGCTATGATCAGCCAGTTTCTCCAGGAGAATGCTGTGGGAATGGTGTCAAAGGCTTTACTAAAGTCCAGGTAAACAACACCCTGAGCCTTTCTCTCATCCACTGTGTGGGTCACCTCCTGGTCATAGAAGGAGCTCAGGCTGGTCAAGAAGGACCTGCCTTTCACAAACCCTTGTTGGCTGTGTCTGATCCCTGGTTGGCCCTGCATGCTGGCACTTGAGTGTGATGGCACTCAAGATGTGCTCCATAACTTTCCCCAGCAATGAGGTATTGTTTTGCATTGCCATAAATCACAGTTTTAAAACAGGCTACAGTAATTTTTCATACAATATTCTGAATTGGGAGTCACAAAGATCATCAAATCCAACTCTTAAGTGCATTGCTCATATGAGTATTGAACCCACAACATTGGTGTTATTAGCACAATACTCCAAACAACTTTTGGTAAAAAGAAATCCCCAACCCAAATGTAAAATAAAACAAAAGTATGACTATACATTGATTTCACCCAAGTATTAGCTCATTGATTAATTAAGAAGTTAAAGATAGCAAGGAACTGTTGCAGTGCTCTTTATTCTAATAATGGTCAACTAAATTCAATTTACCACCAACAAGATGCTATTACAATAAATGGTTAAATTTATTTACTAATTTATCCTGGTGTAGTAGATACACCAATTATTTTTATTTGTCAGCCCAAATAAGGGCACTTAAGAATGCTTATTCCTTTCAGAAGAAAAGTGAGCTACACAGTGAAGGACAGAGCCACAATGCTGTCCTACAATTTGTTAAGTTCTGATGGTCAGGAGTCATGACTGTCGAGTACAATACTTGTTCTGCAGCCTTAGAAGAAGGGATAATTATTGTGCTTGCCGTGTTAAGTTATCTAGAAGCATGGAATTTAAAAAATAAAAAAAATCCAAGTCCCCAAAAGAGTTTACAGATCTGGATTCCAGCCAGACACAACAGTGAGTGAAGCAAGCAGATGGGAGAATAAGGGCTAGGATAAGGAGCAAGTTTCTCCTGCTAAGCAGTAGTCACAGCGTAACACCTGCCTACTGCCATCCTCTTATCACTGCAGAAAGCCAAGTGTTAGTAGTAACAAACACTGTCAAGTGCCATGCTTTTTCAAAAAGGAGTGAGCTCCCAAAGTGTAAGCACTCGTAACAGTCAAAATCGCTGCTAGAATCACAATTTCTAGAATCATAAAAAGCGCCTGTGATTCAGAACAAAAATACAAGCAGCTACATTCTTTGTAAAAAATTTATGTTGCCTTCTACATCTCCAGCAATTATCCTAGAAAATAATCCACTTTTCAAATGACAAACTAGACTTATAACTACTCAATGGCAACATTTAAATGTCAAACTATAGGTAAACTGTGGGATATATGTACATATAGTAGAATACTGAAGTTCAAAATAAATCATTAAGAACAAAAATTCACGTTTATTTTAACTCTTTTTCGCACTAGGATTAAAGTGAGTCTCTTAATATTCACACAGACTTTGTTTTGATAATTAATTATAACATACATATATGCAAATCAATTCAATGGAGTTTAATGCTGTCATATTTACACCTAGAAGAAGTGTAAATTACTTTACTTGTTCTTTTTGGATGTAAAAGACTTGCTATTTCTAAATCACAAAATTTACTTATTTCCTTCAAATGTATAAAAAACAAACAAACCTTGAAAAGGTTCAATTCTGACCTATTTTTTATTTGTGTGGTTATTGCTGTCTAAGAAACAAGGTGACTTCTTGCACCCTTGCAATGACTGACAACATGATCCTCAGGGAAACTTCTGTAAAAGGTGCTGAAAATTCTAGTCTAATTCTTTCTTTGCTGTGGATTTTTTTTTCTAACAATAAACTGGCTAGCTTGAGAAGACAGTTTCAATACTAACGTCCTTTAGATTTTGACATGGTAAAATCCAAAAGCAACAACTTTCAACATTTTCTTTAATGTGCAAAAATAATTTAAAAAAATCTGACTAACTTCATTTCTTTTGAAGACAATGCCAAAATGATGGACTTCAGTAGAAGCCAAGCTCCACCAGTGTGCAGATCTGCTTTAGCAAGATCATTGCATAGACAAAATCTTCAGGTGGAAATCCGTGTACTTTCTGAGAGAAGGGCATCCTGAGGTTACTGAATACCAAAACCAAAGGAGTAATATCAGGAAAACAATTAAGTACTTCAGAAAATAATATTGTTAATTGAGTAGGTCAGATGTTTTCTTATGCTGAAGGGAAACAGCTGTCAGTGCAGCAGTCATTTTTTAAGTGCAAGCAGCAAGGACAAAAGATTTGCTCCAGTGACACTTAAAAATGCATACCCAAAAATTAAATCACACAAAAAATGCAGCACTATGTGGGTCCCACTGAAAATTTGGTTTCACCTGAAAATAAATAAAAAATTATTAGTTATTAGCTTATGTCTGTAGGATAATGCAACATTTTCCTCTATTTCCAGCACTCCTTTCTAAAGTGTATCCCACAAGAGATAAAATCCTGTCAAATGAACAATTTGTCATTTTCTCTCATCACTGGGATAAATCAGTTTCAATCTGAGACCAGCTGAACTAATATCAATTGCACCCATTTAGTATTGTAGGAATGCCAATATAGAAACCCAGTAAATACATTATTAATTCATTCAGGGCTCCTAGGTTTGTAAATTAAGAGGGTTATCAGTCTGGGTTTGGAAGTGTCTTAATAGTGTCAATTAATTTTTAAACTGAATTGCAGACTAAGAGCTTAACCTTCAGGTCAAGAGGTGCTCAGAAGCCAATTTAATATAAAAGTCAATGGGACCATTGCTACGAAGGAGTACTTCTCAATCTAATAATTGCAGAACTGGTCTCCATCCATAATATTGCTTTCATACAACTTTATGGCGAAGATGATGTGGCTCAATGAACAGCTGTGTCAGAAGACTCCAGGGATGCAGGTCTGGTTGGCACACAGCCACACAGAATTACTGAATTGCTGAGGTAAGACGTGACCTCTGGAGGTCACCAAGTCCAACCCAATGCCCAGAGCAGGGTCAAGCAGAGAACGCTGCTCAGGGTTGAGCCCTATTGGATTTTACCTACAGTGAGTCAACCTCTCAGCAGAGCTTATTCCAGTGTTCAGTCACCCTCAACAACTCTTATATGCTCAGAAAGTGATCTTGGAACTATGTGATCTTGCCTGCTTTTGCCCCTATTATCCATGATATCTGTATTCAAATCTGTTCAGAGCATAATCCCTGATTTATGATGTAAATACATAGCACACAGCTCATAGTGATGGTAGGAGTCCTATGAGAATTGCAGATAATGGCATCTGACAAGAAGTTCATTGAATTTAAAATCTAAAGTGAAAGCAAGACACATCCCAAACCAATATATATTACAAAGTCTTCGGGAAATAATATAATTATTTTAAAAGTTCTTTCTAATTACAGTAGTTCTTTCCTTCTTCCTCTCCACTCTTTTAAAACTTCTTTTTAAATAAATCTCAGCACTGGTGTTAGACTCCTTATTTACCTATGGTATGTTCATTATTCTACTACTTCATTATTAACCTTGGGGTGAAAAAGAATGAAGAAGAACTGTGGATTAGAGTCACCAATGCCTGCATCATTAACTGAAAGGGACAAAAGAGCAAGTGTTAACTGGCCTCAGACACAACAACCCAGGCACTTGCTATGACAGAAAAGAACAAGACACACAAATAAAGAATCCTTATGAGAATAAAATATCATGATAACATGAAGGTTATGAGAGCTCCAATATTATTTAGATGGAAGAAAACTAAAAAACTGTCCTTGAATAAAGTCTCTCATATTAATTAAATAATATGTAGGAACTTGCAAAAAGAATCTAGTTGCCCATGTAGTATTTCTTCTTCATGTGTGCTTCTAACTACACAGTGACTGAGAGCATTTTTTCCATTGATTAGTGATAAAAAATTCAACACCTAGCAAACACAGTTTCTTTCATTTCCAGCTATCATATAACAAGACAATGATAAAGTACAGTATCTTTTCCTCTCAGCTCAAGAAAACACATTTCCAAAGTTAAAATAAGAATAATTTGACTTCTGAAATTTTTAAAATCTATTTTTATATGCTATGTGTTCAACACAAACCTCTCAACTGACTGCAGAAAGGGCTAGCTTGCGCCTGCCTTGCTTCTTAAGGGTGAGCATGCTTCCTTCTTCAGATTCCATGGAGGTATCTAACGGAGTTTTCCCCAGGATAAGCAAGATTTCTGGTCAAGTGTCAAATATTCCTGGAGACTGTGGCCTTGACCTACAATTTACAGGAGCAAAAACGTTGAAGTCTTGATTGAGGGTTCTGTCTTCAGATGATTAGATTTAGGTCATTACATCAGCTGAAGCTTTTTTTTTCTCCTGAAAACGTCATCTAAGAAGAGCATCAGTGACCTGACAGTACAGTGCAGTCCCATCAGTGAGCTGCTATTGCTGGAAGCACCTGTGCAGAAATGTTCTTACTGGGAATAATGGACAGCCACCAGCATGACAGAGCATGGAGCCATATTCTAATAACACCAAAACTGCACAGTAACGTAATTCAGCTTCCTTGAAAACACTTTTGTTTATCATCCCAAAAACACATCAAAGCCCATCTTGTGTTCTAAGCATGCATGGACCAATTCCAGGACTACATACACAAAATTGAATAAAACCTCAGGGGGTGCAAATGGTGTAAATGCCCTTATGTCACATCATCTGGGGCACACACACTCTGGTTGTGGAGCAGAGACAGGGGCTCTAGGGTTACCCAGCTACTCAAGTTTTTGAGTATTCATATATCACTCTGAAATTAAGCCCTGCTAATTCAAAATAATTTTTGTCACTAACCTCAGTGTGATGATACTTTTACTTAAACATGTCTTCATCACCAGATAATCTTGCAATACAACCAGCAAGTGAAAGCAATCCAAATATTTCTGCAGCTGTGAAAAACATTGACAGCAGTGAAGACTAGCTGGATCCTGATCCTCAGCACCCCCTGATCAGAAAAGGGATACCCTGTCCTTCAGCTGTCATGAGGCAGCACAAATCAGGAACTCTGCTGAATTTACAAGTGTGGTAGAGCAATGGAAATCAGACATCATCCTCCCCAACTGAATTCATTAAAGCTTCAGGCTTACTAAGGTAAAAACATTGAGGATTTGGCCAGTTCAGTGCTTCAGCACCACTTGCACCGAAGCGCTAAATTGACTGAGGTGTCTTTCCTACTCAGTTTGGCTCATGCACGGCCTCTGAGCAGTGACAAGCACTGGGTGAGCTTCTGCAGGCACTATTTTAGAGTCATTTTTCCAAACTCCTCTCTGCACCATGCTTTAATATTTATGGAAATGTATCTACAAAACATGTAACCTCTTAAAAATTTCCATGGTGATGTCTGTGTGAATATTTCTAACTTCAGAAGTATTTGTTAATTTTCATGACAAAAAGACTTCACAATCACATTAAGTGCTAGATTTTTGACATAGAGAAGTTATTCCTCTCAAAGATGAGAGAGATGTGCAAATAAGGTTCTGAATGGACATGCTGTCACAATTTTACATGGAACATCAACAATACATCCCTAGAATAATATGCTTTCATTTTATCTTTTATAAGTTCATAAAATATTCATCTCCTTTCCCAGCCACGCTGTGAGATCAATCTCAGCAGCACTGTTAGTTCATATGAAATGTAAAATGAAACCGATTATAAACATGAAAGAGGAAAGTCTCATTTTGTCTAATCCAAGGGGAATGAAAATAAGGCAAAGAAAAAAGAATTCAGAGAATAGGTCCACCGTAGTTTGCTAATCTAAGATATCATCACACACCAGAAATAACCAAATGTTTATGGATATTTTAATGGTGAGGTGGATCACTGAATACTAAATATTAAAACTGTAAAATGAAGAGACTAGATACAGGGTACCTTTGACTAGCAAGTGCACAAACTGGTGCCATGGCAGTAGAGAAGTCATCAATTCAAACCCACGCTCTTACTGAGCCACTTTATCTGCTATTTTTCAGAATACCAGCCACCACTCAGCAGCAGTAATTCACAGTGAGCCTCACACTTCTCTATCATTTCACTGTAACAGATACTTGTTGGTTTGCTATCTTTCTACTGTCAGGACAAATTTAAAGGATTATTTTTTGATGGGGTGTTGTGTGCAGTTTTGCTTCTGTCTTATTCTGTCTTCTACTGTGGATATTTACTGGGATGCAATTTAAACTCACATTGCTGTAGAAAGAGACTATCATTTGTTTATTTCAATGGCTCTCTTCAAATTTATTTTGACAGACTGTCTCCAGAACTTTCTCCCTGAGGAAGTTTTTGACCTCTAACAAATTTTCTATATCTCACCTTAATCAACTCATGAGCAGCTAGCAAGAGCAGCATGGGAAGTATACAATACCAAGGTTTGACAGGAAGTGTACAATATCAAAATTTGATAGCAAAAGAGAAAGGTAACTGGGAAAGATCACATTTAAAACAAAAGCCAATACAGAGATGAGAAGGAGAGAACAAAATGTTTCCTGCAATCTTATAAACCTGTTGTAAACAATACTATTTAGTTGAACTTCAGTCTTTGATTTTTCTCCACTCCCAAAAGTAGCATTTATCTTTCAGTATAGCCATAGAGACTATTTTCTTCACAGGCAGAAGTGACCAGATTTACCCTCTGCAAGAGCTATTGCCAAAACAGAAATCCTCCAATGGCTTGAGATAGCTGAGTATTACCCATTGCTTTCCATTTTTGCCAGACGTATGATTTACAAAATGTTGAAGTTTAAAATTAAATAACAAATTATTTTGAAGCACCGATGGCCAAAACTATGGAACATTTTGGTGTAAGACAAATAAAAACCCAACCAAACAAACACAATAATTCCTTTGATCTGTAGTATAATAAAACATATTTTTTATCACACTTGAGAATTTGGAGGACTTGGGGAAAGGTTTTTAGACAAATAGCCTGAGGTTTTAGCCTTTCAGAAACAAGTGTTCTCAAAAGCTGAAGCCAGGAAATGGGAAAAGATTATACTAGAAATAACTCTAGGCTCATACTAGTAAAACTAAGCTCATAGAAGACATGTGTGACTGTAGTAAATGTGGTAACAAATGTCTAGTGGGGTTTTTTGTGAAATTTCCAGCTGAGAAGGTTCGGAATCTTAAACTTTTATCCACAGAAATAAAAGACTTGGAATTTTCTCAGAATCCCATAGGGAACATTTAGAAATCAAGGCAGAAATCAGCTACGACACTCTGGAGCTCCACTGATGGCAAGATTATCTATTACAAACTTTTCAGACAGCTAAGGGTATAGGGAAAATATCTGTGAATTTAGATTTAATCATCTGAATTCCTGGTCCTAGACCAATACATGTCTTATGGTGAAACTATATTGTAGTGTTGAGAAGCTTATTTAAGTATAACTGTTGGGTGGCTGACATGCTAAACAGAAAACTGTAGAGAGAAGAGGAATTATGCCCATACTAAATTGGAAAAAATAAGAGCTAGCAATATCATGTAGTTATCATCCAGTCACAAGGAAGCATGTGCTGAAGAAGGAAATTTAATGTCTTCTGAGTTCAAGCCCAACATTACAAACACAATTACAAGGCAGAGAACTCCATTCCTGCATAAATAATAGAAGGTAATGGATGTATTTTCTTTTTATCCCCTTTGGCATGTGCAATACATCATTTTCTGTTTGAGGAATTCACTTATCTAAAAACATGGCATACTGAAAATAAAACCAGAATTCAGCTACTTTTTACCGAATCTGTAATGTTACAGTAGAAAGGATTTCTTTCCAGCTACCAAATATAATTATTTATGAAGTCTCACACTTCAGCTTACTCATGTGCTCAACTTTACTCCCAAATGTACAGTGACTTGTTCCTGTGTTTACAGGCTCAGATTTAAAGGAATAATAAAGGCATTTGTGTTGTTTGGCGAATGTGTTTCATTATGTGCTGTTGTTACTTTTGCTCTCAGGAAATCCCTTGTGTTAGACACCCTTACATTCACAGTCAGGACCAGTTCTCATGCGCCCCTGGGATGAACCAATGGAAGGGACTAACAAAAAGATCTGGCCAGATCATAAAGTCCATTTCAAGCTTTTCAGGGGCCAGACAGTAAATCTGCTCACTCAGCCCCTCAGCCACATGTTGGGACACTTGCTCTGTCAGAGACAAGAATAATTTTGTTGCACAGATACCCCTCTAGCCCTGTAAAAATTGAACAAAATTAGCTGAAATTGTTCAAGGCAAACTACGCATATCTGGTATTACTGTCCCAGGCTCAAAGCACTGAAGCCAGTTATATGATGACAAAATTTTACCCATACACAGTCAAGTCAAAACTCTAAAATCATATGCCTCCTGTAAGAAAATGCGGCAGAGAAACACTGTATTCTTCAGCCATCCTTTACTCTCTCCTGATCTTAACATTTATGACCTGCCATTGTACTCAACAAGTTTTCTTGGTCTCTGAACCCGAAATCCATCCTTTCCTGACATGAGGATCAACTGATCTCATGATCTGATAACACATAGATCTGCTTTGGGAAAACTCTTAAGGCTCCTTTCATCTAATCTCCCACTTCTCTGCCAAACTGCAGATGCCTGTGATGGGGTTTGTCTGGCTCACATTGCTGCCCACCTCCAGAAGGCAAAGTTAGTGCCCCTGGAACACCAATTCCACCACCTGTACATCTTAATTAATCTCTTAATTTGAATTAATAAAACTGCAGTTAGAGATGAAGGGTTTTTTCAGCTGGATTTGTCCATAGCACATGTGAAATCAGAAATGCTCTACCAGTTACCTACTGGTAATGTCATCTGTCTTAAAATTGTAATGAGCACTTAAAAAACTCTGATCAATAAATTACTAGGGACTCTGAAGAAATAGAAAAAATAACACCCACAGGATGCCCTTCCCCCATCTAGGGGTATTTCCAATATTTCTTGACATACTTATTAAAAGCTGGGCAGATGTCCTAGTGTTGTACATATATTGTGGTAAACATGGAGTTACTTAAAAATTTATTTTAATTAGAAAACAAATCAACAACCGCAATCCTATGCTAGCAGAATGACTACAAACTATAAATTAAGAAATGGTGACCACTTTAGTAGAGTGAACTTTAGTAAAGCAGATTCAGCATACTCAGCAAAGAAGTGATTGTGGTAAAACTTGTGAAACTGAAGGATAATGAGATGTTATGTCTTGTATTCCTCTTTTCACCATTTTTTTCACCTACACCATTTCTGAACTAAAAACCAAGATAAATTGAAAAGGCAGGGCTACAGAGAGACAAACCTATTGATTCTATTGCTTTCTTTCCAATTGCCTTAGCCTCTTTTTGTCCAGACCAGAGACCCCGCTCCCTAGTGACAACAGGGCACTCATGATGGTCTTTGGAAAAGGAGACCATTACATAAGTGAAAACATCTTAGCACCTTCCAGTCAAGGCACCTCTCCAGCTCCCCTCCCATCTCCAGCTGTCTGTACTCATGTGTTCCATGTTTCCAGATATGTGGGGTCTTGGATTTGTTTATTCTTTTGAGCCCACTTTTGTGAAACCACTCACACACAGAGTTTTGCACGTCTGACCAGGGTGCCCCAGCAAAACAGGTGAAATGATCTGCAGAATAGAGATGTCAGTAATTTCTCAATGTTTTCTTCCCCTCTGCATGTGTCTGTTTCACCTCTGGAACACAAGTAATTCTAAGGGAAAATGAACTGAAGAGCCCTGGTTTCCCACAGACTTACAGTGAGGCTGATAATGAGCTGTAATTGAAACTTTTCTCATTACCAAGACATTTATATGGTCTCTCAACCATGTGAATCACAGTTTAATAAGAGGTAAGTTCATGTTACAGCCTTTGGGACATTTACAGGATCTCTCAGCCCTACCCAGCTGCCTGTTTTCATGAAATAGCTTAATTATATTTGAGATAGATTTGGGTGAAACTGCCCAACAGCTTCAAAAGTTATTGGAGAAGTAAAGGAGACACAGCCAAGCATGATCACATAAAGGCCTGTTTCCATAGAAACCAAGAGGAAAAACAGCAGCGCAATTTGAAAAATTTCATTGCAGAGTCACTTTAATTGAAATTTTAAAAATATCTGACCATCTTTAAATCACATGCCACAACACAAAGTACATTTCTCCTGCCTTATCCCATTCAATACCCCATCGGCAGACCTCTGCTTTCATGTATGCCGCTCTCCTATATCCTGCAGGCACAGAAACTACGCTTCTTAAACATCTCAGGATGTTGTTCTGAGTGTATTTTGTCAACCTCCACTTTGGATGAAAACTACTTTTTTAGTCAAGGCAAGTTTCCCAGAAAGACAAGCCAATTGGTACACTCCATGGCTCTCACACATGAGGCACAGGACAGAACTAATAAAGGGGGAGCTCACAGGAGAAGGGAGCCACAGAATCACCTGCTGAACAGTCTATCTCGCTGCTGGGGCTCTAGGGAGGATCTGCAGGTTGGAGTGTGGGATTTTGGCCACCAAGGACAAGTATCAGAAGGCAACCTGTGTGAGGGTGGTGAACACCTGCTGGGTGACAGTCAGGGAATTTCTTTGGACGAACTGCCACCCCTTTTTGTCATACCCTCTTCAGGTGTAGCACGCACCTGAGCCACCGGTTCTGGCCCCAGCACCCAGTATAAACAATAATGCCCACGTACAACTCGATAAACTGAGACCTCCGAGTGGAGTGAAGCCACTCTGCAAACGCCATTGACACGGACAGCCTCCAAGCAAACAGGTGTCCCTTGGTTTTGTGGCCACAGCCCGAAGCCCAGCTACTTTTGGTCCTTCCCGGCTGCGAGCAGAGCTCCTCGACCGCAGGACCCTTCTCCGCTCCGTCTCGGGCAGCTCCCCCAGCAACGCGATGGGTTCGAGGAGCTGCCGGTCCCCTCGCGGCTGCAGTGCCCGGCCGGAGCGGTGCTGGGCAGTGTCCGGCTGGGG
>NC_031773.1:10329325-10427243 GCF_001522545.3 Parus major
GAGCGGTGCTGGGCAGTGTCCGGCTGGGGCCGGAGCGGTGCTGGGCAGTGTCCAGCCGGGGCCGGAGCAGTGCTGGGCAGTGTCCGGGGGGTCGCGGCAGGCAGCGGGGCCAGCACCATCGCTCCCCACAGCGCCCCTTCCCGGCCGGGGCCGCGCTGGGGCCGGGCGGGGGTCGCCGCTCTCTCTCCTGCCCGCCGAGCGCCCTCGCCCCCCCGCCAGGGCCGTTCTCCGCCTTCTGCCGGCCGTGCCAGGCAGCCTCTCTCTCGGCCTTCACTACCGGGTCAGGCGAGGCGGGAGCGGCGAAGCAGCGCCCGCCTCGCTCCGGCTCCGGCACCGACACCCCTCCTCCTCCTCCCCGCGCCGCGGCCGTCCCCTCCCTCCCTCTGCCTCCCTCCCTCCTCCCTCCTCCCTCCTGCCAGTTTCTCTACAACTAGTGCATCCACGCGCAGGCAGGGTCCGGCCGCCGCGGCTGCCATGGATATCAGCTAAAGCCGGGCGGAGCGGGCACAGAGGCGCTCCCCGACCCAGCTCGCAGCCCGCGGGGCCGCCGGCCGGCACAGCCGCGGCCGCTGCCGCCCGCCCCGAGCCTGCCCGGAGAGCGCGGCTGCCCCGGGGAGTGGAGGCAGACAGGGAGGGGGGGAAGAAGCACGGACTGCAGGGAGGGAGTCGGGCAGAGCATCCCCACGGCAATGTCCAAGGGCTTGAAGAAGAAAAGCCACTGGACGAGCAGAGTCCACGAGATCGTGATCGTGAGGAACCCGGAGGGACAGCTGGGCTTCGAGCTGAAGGGGGGCGCCGAGAATGGGCAGTTCCCCTACCTGGGGGAAGTGAAGCCCGGCAAGGTGGCCTATGAGGGCGGCAGCAAGTTGGTGCCGGAGGAACTGCTGCTGGAGGTGAACGAGACCCCCGTGGCCGGGCTCACCATCAGGGATGTGCTGGCCGTGATCAAGCACTGCAAGGACCCCATCCGCCTCAAGTGCGTCAAGCAAGGTAAGGCGGGCACGGGCCCCCCTCTCTGCCCACCCTCTGGGGGCCGGGGCAGGTCTGGGGGAGCAACTTTGTTGCTGCAGTTTGACTTTCCCCCCTCCCCGGCGGAGCCGCCCCCTCCCCGGCGGCGGGGGGAGGATGCGAGCGGCGCTGCGCGGTACCCGCAGCCGGGCGAATTAAATGTGCGTCAGTGACAGCGCTTCGCCATGCCGGAGGGGGCCGCGGCGGCACCCCCTGCAGCCCCGGGCTCAGGGGGACGGGTCCCCGCCCGACCCGACCCGACCCGACCCAGCGGCCCCGGTCCCCGCCGGCCTCCGGCTGCTGCTGCCGCCGGTGCTGCCGGGGGGCCGGAGCGGCGGCCGGGGCCGGGCTTGCCCTTGGCTTCGCCTCGCTCCGAGAGCCTTGGCGTGGGGACAGGGGCTGCAGCCCCGCGCCGGGTCCCTGGTGGCGCCCAGGGTGGCTTTAGCATCTCTTAAGTGTCATTAGCGGAAAAGTCATTCATTTGATCCCTGGTGAAAAGGATCACTAATCCCAGGGAACGACGTGCTCAGAGCAAGTGAGAGGACAGGCAGAAAGAAACTTTTGGGAGAGAACGGTATACTCTTGCCTCGCCTCTGTTTCGCTTATTTATTTTGAAGTACTGTAATAGGTTAATGCGTTTCCAGGAAAGTCAATAGAGAAGAGGCGCCACAGATGCTGTTTACATGTTTGTTTCTGTCCTCTTTAAACTGCGCTGAGTTGAGTTCTCTGCAGCTGAACGCTTGCGAGGAGGTTTCTGTTAGCCCAGCAGCGTTTCTGGAGCACAGGAGCTGCTCGGGGAGCCGAATCTGTAGGTGCTCCTTGGCTATGGGTGGTGCAGCGGCTGTAGGCGTATCACTAAAGTACGCATTCCAGCCGGGCAGTGAGCCCAGCCATTGAAAACTTGGGAATTTCTGCGGTGCGAAGTTTTTAGATACCATGCATCAGAGGCGCTTGTGCTCTGCAACTACAGCCATCAGCCTGTGCTCAGAGGACACAGAGGAGAATCTCTCTGACACTGGGTATAATTTGGCAATTTTACTTCATCTTTGTAATTGATGGTTTATTGTTTAATGTATAATTTGTGATACTTCTGAATGCTTGAAGAGTATGCTAATTATTAGTTTATCCAAACATGGCAGAACCAGTAGAAAGAATCTGATTTCCACTTAGGCCTTCAGAATAAACTTTATTGTATATTCAGTTATCTCCATGAGGTCAAGCCTCTATATACAGATATGATCTCTGACTCTTTTATTAGTCCTTATGGGTAAATTGTGCAATATGCTGTACATCATATCTTCATAGCTGGGCTATGCAGGGAGACACAATAGTTCATGTGATAAGTGAAGATCAAAAATGAGTATAGCGGATTCTGTCTTAGCAGTGTAGTGTCATCTCTGGGCACCCAAATTCCAGGAAAGGTGCTCTGTACTGTCCTCTTTTTATTAATAATTTTAGTGTGAGTTGTCTTACTGTGAGGGGATTCAAAAAGAAGCAGCAGTTGAAGTGTCAAGAAGATAAGGGTAGATTGTAATCCAGTTGTTACTTTTTTTTCCAGAAATGTTATAGATTCTTTACAATTAGGCTAATTTGAGGTTACTTTGAGTTGCTGTGTGAAACATATGTCCTATCTCTTCACTGTTTTTCTAATACTTCTCTTGAAATCAAAGCAACCACCAGTGATTCATTAATGTGTGCATCCTTAATAAATTACCTGTCATACCTGAATTAGGGACATTAGTCAGGCTTTTAGTCTGGGAAATACTGCAAGCTTCTGCATGAGACATAAGGGATAAATTCTGAATTCTACCTAATTCTGTGTGTCTGTACCTGTATCTATACCTCTCTGAGGAGTTTCAGTTCAGTATGTTAACTCACTACGGTTTTAATGCAAGTTCTCAAAGCACTTATGACTGTGTCTTTGGAAATGACAGTTCAGCACAGATTCTTGGAGTGGGAAAGACTTCTTGGCTGGAATGATCTTTCATGTGTTCCAGCATCCTTTACGCCAAAGAGAGAGGCCTTCTGGATACAACTTCCTATTTGAAGGAAAAAAAAAAAAGAGGCCAATGGCTTGTGCATTTTACATTTTACTACCTGACTCCTCCTTCAAGTGTAAGGCAGTGTATCCCTGCGCCCCTCGGTGACAAAGCACAGCAGCCACGTTACAGCAATATTACTATTCCCTAACAGTGCTTTGCAGCATTGTGTAGGAGAGAAAGGGCTGGGCAATAAAATCTTTATATGTTTTTGTAACTTTTGTACTCCTTCTGATTATAAAGCACCTTTAGTGTGCTGGAACAAGGTTAATGACTCCATTATCATTGTTTCCGCATAATTTATCAATGCTATCTCTGTCAATTAGAATAGCATGACCTTGAATGCACCATGTGACTGTAGCTGCTTCTTCAGTGCTGCCTAGGAATGAAGTCAGAGAGAGAAATGTGGAGGTAGGACATGACTATTTATAATGTGATCTTTAAGAGACTGCAAGTATTTCTCTTGTTTGGAAGTTTTGACAATTCAGCAGTGAAAATTCATTTGTAGATGAAATCAGAGAATGGGTAATTCAAAAATTAGCTGTTTTGAAGCATAGAAAAGATACTTTCATGATTTTTTCCTTATGTTTGATTAAACACCTCTCTCCCTGAAATAATTAAATACTTCATCATTTATCACATTACTAGATGAAACACTTATTTTGAAAAGTTGGTTAGAATATTGTTGTTTAGTGTTAGCTAAACATCTTGAGTTATAAAAACCCCAAACATATAATGAAGGAGTTGATGCATATTATGAAGAGGAGTAAACTTCATGAGAAACTGATTTGCAGTTCCATGATATGATTCAACATAAATTCTCCTAGGTATGGCACCTGATAAATAGGGTTTTAATGCAGGGCATTGTGCCTGGTTTTGCATGGGGAGAAAAGACTGTAAGAATTATTACTATTACTATTACTATTACTATTACTATTACTATTACTATTAATTACTATTGCTATTATTATTATTATTATTCTTGTGTATTAATTGTAAGAGTTCACAAAGAAATATTCCTTGGAGAGTATTTCCTGTTTGGTTTTTTTGTTAGTTTTTTTTTGCAAGCCACTTGTGCTACTGTTGATCTCTGGAAACATGGGATGGTCTTGGCCCAAATGAAGTCAAAGGCAAAGCTTTCCTTGACATCAGATAAAGAAGGCAGGGTTTCCTCTGCAAACCCCATGCTCTTTTGAATATATACCCTTCAAATGAGAGAATTGTATACAGCAATTACATTAGTTGGGTGTATTGCAAATGTACATTCTGACCTTCTGCTCTGTTGGGTGAGGATAACAGCCTTGTACTGTTTTTTAAAGAAATACTTCTGAATTTCAAATATGTTTGTTTTTACATGTGGAACAGTTTGGATTAAGTGCTGTCTTCTTCCCACACATGTACAGATGCGTAGTTGTAAAAGTAGCAGTGTGTTAAGGAAAGGCATCTTAATTTGGATAAGTAATCACATGGGGAAGAGTCATACGGGGAGCAATGTTGCCTCCAGTTCCATTCTCTGTTCATCGCTGCTGTCTCAGATCCACAGGAATTCCCACCAGTGGCTGACACAGGTCTGTGCTGTGCACACTCACTCCTTGAAGGGTAGCACAAACAGCCCAGTTGTATAAACCAGGATCTTTATTCTTTGCAGAGAGTTATAAACTTCCACAGATGCCCTCAGCAGAATCCCAATGAGCAGTCTGAAAACATGAATTTCAGAACTCAGGAGCATTGCAACATGTTTTGTCCTGGAGCTCTTTCCTGTTGCATCTCTTTCTCAAGGAAAATGGTTTGGATGTATTAAATAACCAGGTGATCTGACCAACTGAGCAATTTAATTTGTTTTTAGAAGTATTTAGTGGCCTGACTATATTAAATATGAATAAAACTTTTTATGGACACTTTCAATGGCTCATATACTACTCTAAATAGTAAGACTTCAAGCATCAACCCCTTATTCTTTAACTCCTTAAGCAGAAAAGGCATTTAGTACACATAATGTAAGGAGGAACTAAAAAACGGTTTAATTTTTGCAGTCCAATAATTTTCTTAATAGTGAGCGCATGCTAGAATGTTTTGCTGACTATAGATGTACTTGGGCATATTTTCAAGTGCTTTTCCAGTCTGGAAAAGATTTGGACCCTCATTAGGATGGATACAAGAGCAGCTGACTTTGGGCAGAGTGGATCCTCCAATCTTATTCCTGGTGGCTGGGCTGTGGTTGCCGAGCAAAGACTAAAAGGACAGCGTGGTACTGTCCCAACACCCACTGATTTGTGGCTAAGGGGTTTAGTAGCTTTGTGGTGCTTTTTCTTAATGGGTTCATCCATAAGCTTTGCAATTAAGACCTGGTCTAAGTTTTAAAATTTTTTTAAAAGTCTGTGACAAGCCTTTTGACAGAGAAATGCAGGAATGTTGTGATTTTCCTAAGTTTTGCTTGGATGTGTAAACATATTAACTAGTTAAAATGTTAGTATTTTACTACAGACTTTTTCAAACACTTATTTCTATGTATAGTTATGTTTTTAAATTTTTTTCTACTTATTCAAGGTCATAAATAATTCTCTTCTACATTCATTAAGACACTCTGTGCATATAGTTAGTCTTTGGGTGATCTTTTATTCCTGGATATCACTATATACTATGTTCCAAGATGAGAATGTTGGATATGTTGGACATAGTTATCTTCACAAGAAGAACAGTGTTTTGCAACAGAAGGCTGCATGACTTTCCAGAATAAAAAAAAAAATAATAAAAAATAATCACAGGGGTCTTTGAAAAGCCAGACCCAAAGAACCCTGAAAACCTGTGTGGCTGTACGTTTCTCTGTGACTTTTGCATAAGTAGCATTTGAAAATAAACTGTGTTTCAGACCTTCTTCTTTTTCCTAATTTGTGCTCCTTAGGATTTTACTAACTCCTGAAATTAAATTCAGAGTTCTTTTTTTATCATTACTTTATGTTATTCTTATGCTTGTCCATCTTAATTTAAAGACCATTGAAGCTGACTTCTGACTCATGTAGCTTGTGATTTATTCCTCAGCTCCTCCAGAGAGCTTGTGATGTTTCATGTCAGGGACTCTGTTCACCGGCAGTAGAATTATATTCATCAGTCTTTTTCCTTCCCTGAGAATTACAAATGTGCCATTAAAGGATGGGGCCGTGACTTTGTTAGTGCATCATTTCCTTGAAGAAATTAAATAATTGAGAGTGCTCTGCTTAGTTCTGTTTAGTCACATAAGGTAAAGTTAATTTTACAGTAAGACTTGTCCATCTGCTGATGCTGTTGACATCAAAGGAAGGTACTGGTGTGAGGGGGTAGAATTGTGTCTCACTTCCTTTATGCATCCTATAACCTCACCTGCATTAATTCAGCATTTCATGAAAGATATGGATTCTGAGCTTTTGCTTGCAGTGTTCTTGATCTTCTCCTTGCTCTTTATAGATGAGGAGCTCCTTTCATGACATGAAAGATTCTATAAATTATTCATCTACATATTTTGTATACAAGAAGTGGTGTATACATGGAAAAAGTGCCCCTTCAAAAGGGATTTATGAGAGGAGGTGGTCACAACTGTGATTTAGAAAGGGTGATGGAGAGGAAAGTGCTGCATTAGTCGTAGAAGCAGATGTTTCTTGTTCTCGTCTTCCTCATGGTGTTATAAACAAATAAAAAAAATAGATTTTTTAAAATTTATTTGCTGGGGAGGATCAAGGCAAAGCTCAAAGAACATAGTGATATTCCTTGACTGTGTTAATATTCTGGAACTAAATCTTTTGCTTATGTACTTAGGTGTTTATAAGACTATACATGAAAATTTTTACAATGTTTGGGTGTTTTTGAGACTGGTAGGAATTTTCATCTGTAGGTTGAAATTGTGTAAGAATTTTTATAGTACTGCTATACAAGTATTGATACAGTACTACTCTAGAATATTTTTCATTCAAGTTTTGGTGCAAATATATATATATATATATATATATATATATATGATAGTTACAATGAACCTAGTCTCTCTGGTAGCCAAGCAATGCACAGAATGGCACAGGATTCTGCAGTAGGAAATAAAATAAACTTTAGAATAAGATTGAGAAGATGTCTATCCAGGTAGGTGCAGTCTACATCAGAGTTGGAAGATATTGATTTCAGTGGCAAAGTGCCTGTCATTGGGTTTTGTTGCTGAATGCCATTGCAATTCTGGCCTTAACTGAATTTTCTATAACCACAGAGCTATGTGATCCCAACAGTATCTCTTCAGCACATTTAATTTGTTAAAAATCAGCTTTTCTTCAACCTCATAGAAATCTATCCAGTAAGAAGGTGTCACAGTTTTCTGGCCATTTGTTTATCTTTGTAAATGTAGTCTGAAACTACTCAATGAAAAGTGGAATTGTGGGCAGAAGTGAGAGAAAAGAAAGATACTTAAGGGCTTTAACAAAAATTATTTAGCATTCCTAAACTGGACAGAAATCCTTATTGGTAAATGATAATCTCACAAACAGTACTTATGGTTTGAATGTTCCTTTAATGTTAACCTAAAATCTCTCATTTATTCCAACCTGCTATCCACAATTTGGAGACTTCACTCGAAGCTGAGCTGAAAAAAAATGTTGTGTGTATCTGCCATATATTTATCCTTTTCACATTATTCTTGAACTCCTAGTCAGTACCTTCAGATTGCTAGAATCCAGAGAACTTAATCAAAAGGTAGCTTGCTGTCAACACAGCAGTACCAGGTGTCTTCTCATTCATACATACATTATGATTAGTAATATATGAATAATACTGTTTTGCTCTGCTTATCAGCTTCAGATGTTTCTCCTGGGTGTCTTTGATTATTTCCACAGTGTATGAATTTGAGATGAAGGAAAGTAAGACAAGGAACAACATGGAGAAAGTAAAATTGTGTGAAAGTTCCAGGAAAAAAATTTAGAGATTATTAAAGTACATTACTGGTTTTAGAATTTACATATTCTGTCATATTCAAGAGAGTGTATGGCCCTGTACCTCCAGCACAGGAAAAATCAGCACAGGGAACATGTGTTTCGTAGGTCTGTCTCAGTTTCTCAAAACATGTTGAAATCATAGAATCATTTAGTTTGTAAAAGATCTTTAAGATCATTGACTCCAGCTGTTAACCCCACACTTTCAAGTTCACCATTAACCTGAAACTCTTAAGTGCCACATCTCCAGGGTTGGGTGGCTCAACTTCCCTGTGCAGCTTGTTCCAATGTTTGAAAATGCTTTCAGAGAATAAATATTTCCTAATATCCAATCTAAACCTCCCTTGTGCAGCTTGAGGCCATTTCTTCTTGTCCTGTTATTTGTAACTTGTGAGAAAAGGCTGATCCCCACCTAGCTACAACCTCCTTTCAGGCAGCTGTAGAGAGAAATAAGGTCTCCCCTGAGGCTCTTTTTCTCCAGGTTGAACATCGCTCTGCTCCCTCAGGGGCTCCTCACCAGACCCTTCCCTCCCTTGCCCTTCTCTG
The DNA here is from genome assembly GCF_001522545.3 of Parus major. NCBI lineage: Eukaryota > Metazoa > Chordata > Aves > Passeriformes > Paridae > Parus > Parus major. The sequence goes on from NC_031773.1 coordinate 10,337,859, forward strand.
GACTCGCTCCAGCACCTCAGTGTCTGGTTTGTGGCCCAGAACTGAAAACACAAGATCATTGATAAAGATGTTAAGCAGGCCTGGCCCAAGCACTGATCCCTGAGGAGCCCCACTGGTGGCTGCCCACGGGCAGGATTGAGCTCCATTCCCCCGCTCTCTAGGCCCAGCCACCCCCTCAGTTTTGTGTGCAGCAAACGGTGCACCAGTCCAAACCGTGACCAGCTGGTTTCTCCAGAAGCATTCTGGTGTAAAATAGGCACAATTAACTCATTCCAAAGGAAAAAATAGCATTCCTGCTTCTTCAGATGAAAACATGAGTTCTTGTTAACATGTCCGTGCTTCTGTCCCAAGTTCTGATGAAAGTATGGTGAAACAATGGTGCTGTCTGAGAAGAATATGTGCCTGGAGAAACACATACTTGTGTAGGGTGACTGTCCTATGTGTGTGATGTTCCTACAACAAAAGAGATTTACCAGGCAGTTTTGTTATGGACAATAACAAAAGATACTGCATATTGGGTTCTTTGCTGCTGAGGCAGCACCTCAGCCTCCCTGGCTCTATTTCTGTATCCTTCTTCTCTGGCGCCAGCACAGTTGTGGAATCACAGCCATAAATGCCAAGTAGTGGTAGTGCAGTACCATAAACACTAAGTCATTACTGTGCCTTTCTTTCCAGACCTCTGACCTTTGGAAGCAGGTGCAACAGTTCAGGTATTCAACATCATGTGAAAATGGAATTGAAATACCAAATGTGCATGTGTTTTATGGTTCTCCAACAAGACAAATTGGCTGTCTGCTGCCACGCACTCAGATGAAATAGTGCTTTTCTAGGTACATTTATATTATAATATTTTTGTTACTTTCTTGAGCCATCCCTGGTTCAGGTCAGTGTACTTTGTGGAGGCCCCCATACATTTGTAAACCATGGAGTCCTATCTGCACCAACATTCTTTCTTGCTTGCTCCAAGCCTTTTGTGCTACTGAAGCACCTTCCTGTGTCACTGGAATTCATCTTGAGCCTTTCAGGTAGTGCATCTTTACGGTCTGGCATTAGCACCAACTAGTTTATTCTGCCAGTTAGATGTATCTACCCTCTGTGCTCGAGTTCACTTCAGAAAGCATGCAGAAACTTGTTTTGACACAGAATTCTGGCATTCCATGATTCCAGATCATGCCTGTTCTAATGGGAGAAAGCCTGGTGTAACAATCTCCCATTGTGCCTGGTCTGGGAGATACGTGACATGGCCTTGACAACATATGGTAGTCTCTGTAGCCAGTGATGGCAGTCATTTCATTGAATTATCCAGAATTATTAAACTGTTATCAGAGTTCCCAGATTACTACACTGGGGGACAGGGTTTCTCTTTGACAGTCTGTGTCAGACACTGAGGACAGAATGGATATCACTCACTCTCTGCAGAGTCATAGTGTGTTTGTTTTTAAAAACACTGAAGAAATACTGTGTCCTCATTATGCAGGAAAAAAAAGAAACAAAATCCCTAGAAATAGACTTCATCATTATGAGTAGTGCTCATAGATTCACTATACTTAGCAGAACAATGGAAAACAGTGGTAGAGTATAATGAGGAAAATTTTCTACACTATACTAGCAAGTACATTGTGTAGTTCTGTTAATGTAACAGTATTCCAGAGTATAAATCCCTCCTGCAAACAGGTACAAATTGTCTCTTATTACTTATCTATTTATTGCTTTCTTTGTATCTCATGTTGTCCTTGCATTTCTCAAAAATAAATGTGCAAAATGATTTTTTAAATTGCACATTTTAAAGTTATTTTTGTAATATAAAATAAAAAAAATCTTCCAGATTTGTTCCCATCATGTCAGTAATGAATTAATCTGCATATTTGTGATAAAATATTGCCATTTCATAAAACAACACCTAACCTGTCCTACAGAAGCTGAAAGGAAACAAAATTGGCACATCCATTTCACATGCAAGTTCTTATAACACACACCATTTTTTTTCTACTTGAACTTTGACTGAAAAGTGATGAACAGTCCTATTTGAACCCCCTATGAGTTATACTGAATAGTTTCTATCATGTTACATTCTCACACCTGATTCTTGAACTAGTATGAAATGGAATGGCTGTGTTCATCTTTGTTACTCCCTTACCAAGTCCTTCTTTGTGCTAAATCTGCATTAATAATAAATGTCACATAAGCCTCTCACATGCTTCCAAAATGGTATGTTAGTATAAACAAGTATTAATCCCATTATATTTTAATTCTCTGTCTTTGGTTTGGTTTTTTTTTATAGGAGCAGCAATTTATATTTCAAAGTGTTGCAGAGTCCTGTTGCTAGCTTAAAAAACTAAAAGATCATGCAGGTGCTCCTATCATGGAATTGAAATCCTTGGGAAGTGGGAAAGGGAGCAGCTGCTGAACTCTTGTATCAGGCTGATGGAGAGGCTGAACATTTCTGCAGATTAAGCTATGGAGTGCTTTGCCTAGGTAAAGTGTAATTACCCCCCAGATTCACTGTTCAGCCTCTACACTACTCATTTGGAAAACTCTCCTTGAAGCTCAGCCCCACTGGGATGCTTATTCTGCACTTGATGATGTTAGGTGGTTTGCTCTGACCCCTCTTCATTTTAGTATATATATAGTAATTATATAGTCATTATTTTTACTGGTATTTCTGATTTCTCTTTCCATGTGGGCTTGTTATATCTGCCTGTTGTCTCACGCATAAAATCTGAAAACTCTTGGTGAGAGAAACTGCCTTTTTGTTGTAGCAACTAGCATGGCAATTTCAAGTTGAGAGTCTCTTGTTTCTATGGCAATGTAAGGAAGTATTCACATTAAATTCAGAGTCTAGCATAATGAATTTCTTGGAATTGGTTGCTGGAAATGTTCTGTATCTTTTTAACATAGGATCTGTAACTCAAATTGATCATCATTCAGTCTTGATGATAGAAGATTTAAAGTGGATAAAAGTTTAGCAATATTTTTGGATTTAAGAGAATATAGTAGTTTTTACTAATGTGGAGCTTCTATTACTGATAGTGCTGGTCTGTTGTCTCATATTTTTTCTATTACAGCTACTGCTAGTGAAGCCTATTCAAAAAATCCTTGTTATACTGTGTACAGAGAGTATGTTTCCTGAAGAATTTGGTTTTTCATTTTATCTACTTGATTACAGATGTGGAAGAACATTTCTGCCCTGTAAATGTCTAGAAGAATTACTGGAATTTCTGATAAGCTAATAAAAAAAGCTTTTTCAACACTCCCTCTATTTGGTCATTTGCCTGTAAAAATAGTATAAAAGATTTCAGGGAAAGAATCCATCACAGTACTGGAGGTTTTGTTAAGAAAATAAAGTGAAATCAGATGTTGGGTTTGCTTAACTAAAATTAAAAGCTGGTAATTGAAATATCAATTAAAAGTTCTTCTGGATTCATATTTATGTTAAGCCTGTGACAGTTATGTACTAAAATAGTCCTCAGAACAGATGAACCCATAAAACTTAAATATGCCACTTTTAAATATGTGTGAAATATTGTATGGGTTTGTGTACAGTTAATCTGACTTGCAGAAGTGTAGCAGCTGCTTTGCCTTGATAGGGATTCATGTCTGTGCCTGTGCTTTAAGGGCAGTGAAATTAATGTTTCTGAGTGTAAAAGTCAGAAAAGCTGAAGATTTCATTTTGGTTTTGGTTTTTTGCATATGTGAGAAAGCACTTCTTGCATGTGGCGAGAGCAGTTCCAGTTGTAGAAAAGTAGCAAATCCAAAAAGTATTGTTTTTGGGTCAGTATTAAGAAGATTTCTGGTAAGTAGTAAGCAACTTTCTCACCAATTGCTGTAGGACCAGGTTGCATGAGCTGCAGAATTCCTCCCTCTGTATCTGCACTGCTGGCCAGCTAGTGAGGATGCTGCTGCTGGGAAAGAGATTTACTGGGACATTGAACCAGGAGTCTTCACTTGTATGCCTTTAGACACTAATATTGGCCTTGTTATTAGATTACCTGAATAGCTCCCAGATTCTTAAAATCATTTACAAAAAAACTTATTCAGAGCTCCCAGACAGGGAGTTATTCTTGCTATCTTCAGCTACCTCTGTGAATTTCAGTGTGAGGAGGGAAACTTTCCTCTTTGGACTCTTGACTTAGATAGAGTTCTTAGAAACCATTGGGAAATTACTGAGTTTTACAATCATAATGATTTTTGTCCTCCGTGCTTTCTTTTTATGGTTTTGTTTTTTATTTTTTAATTAAATTTATTTTATTATTAAAGCCTGTCCTTCTTTTTAGGAAGAAAGGATCTTTCTAAATACATCAGGTTTGCCCACAGAACTGGTATTGTATTTCTCCAATATAATTGCTTAGTTTATTCCTTTTATTCTCTAAAAAATTAACTCTTACAACATGAATGTTGTTATTAGCCTATCAAGCCAACTGAAATAAGATCCCATGGTGACAGGTACTAAAAGCTGGCAGTGAAAAACACTTGCTGGCCCAAAGGGTTTATAAAGGCAAATTAGACACAGAGGATAGGTAGGAATTGACAGAACTGCACAGTGGTGAAATGGCTTGCCAAAAGTCTCAGATCAATCAATAACTGAGAGGAGAGCACTGCAATGTAATTTAAAAGTCTATGCAAGCAGTACTACATCCAAGTAAAGGCACACAAACCACACCAAAACCCCTCCTGTTCAATGAGGGTTTCTATTGATTGCTCGAGTAAAACATTTTTGTAGGTATTTATTTTATATTTTACATGACAAATCTCTTGTAAAGCAGAAGCTTTTTTAATAACAAAAAAGCACAATCGTGCAGAGGTATCTGCAGATGAGAGAGTGTGATGGAGTGTTTTCTCCTAATATGAAATGCATTTCAGAAATATATTGGAAGTGGTAAAGTGTAGGAGACCAAAGTTATATACATTTATATATTTTAATGAGCTGTTTATGTTTGTTTGAACTGCTAATTGGACAAGTAGGTACACCAGTCACATTGTATGAGACATTTACTAAAATTCTTTTGGCCTGTAAAGCCCTGTTTGACAAGTAACTAAGTAATTTAGTTTTGTGGGATTTCTTTTAGGGTGTTTATTCCTCTACCCACTCCCTTTGTCTTTTTGTTTTAAAACCTTTTAGAAAAAGGAGAAGTCCTAAAAATGTCACCATAGATAGAGTTTGGTTTGCTGAATGAAACGTACAAAACACTAATTAAGATTCCTGTGGGAGCCTCTAACTTTTCACAGTGGTTGGGGACTTCAGATTGACTTCCCTGGGTGGTGGCTCCTTTCAGAGCCCTGATGTTGCTACCTTTTGAGCCAAACTGGACGGGGTTATTGGCAGAATCTTTGATTTAGCCCAACTTGCCATCCAATCAAATTAATAAGGAATTGTGGAGAAGTGAGCCTATCCTGATGTTAAAGGAGACCTGGTAATCCCAGGCAGAGCTCTGTTGTTGCTGTGTCAGTTGTGGTTACACCAAAGGTTTCCTTTGTGCCTCTGTGCTTCTGTCCCTCTGTGAAGAGCTGTTGGTGCCTCTTTTGCTTTCACCTCCTCTTTGGCGTCAGTTTCTCATTTCTCACTGGAGACACTTTTCTCCCACTCCCCTTGGAGAGGCTGGTGCAAAGAAATGCTGCCTGCTCTGCTGGAGTAGGTTTCACTGTCTGGAGGGTCTCTCTGTTCTCCTTCAGTGCCTGGGGCAGGTGTGGAGTTAAAGCACTGATCAGTGAGAGGTCAGGGTAGGATTTGGCTTTGCACAAGGCTGCTTAGGTCTTGCTGAATCCACCCTTTGTTTTCAGGAGAATGGAGCAGCATAACATTAAGATGGCATCTTGCTGAGGTTCTGCAATCCTTCTTTTAATCCCCTTCTATGTACCACAGTACTTCTAGATCCTTTAAACAGAGCTTGCACAAGCCAATGCAGCACATTCCTGTTTCTTAATTCTGTTGAAGCATTCATGTGTCCTTTTGACATCTGTGCAGTCCTGTTCGATCTGCGGCACCCATTATTATATAGATAGGACTTTGGTCCTGAGGTTGATCATGAGCATACTTGTTTGTTGTCTTGTTTGCATTATTAATTCATCAGGCTTTTACAGGTGCCAGTCATTGGTAGGTCTGAGGACAGAGGAAACCCTGAAAAGCTGATGTTTCCAGCTGGTGAGTGAGGGCAGCTGGTTCACACTGCATGGTGAAACTGCTCAACAATTTGCTGCAGAAAATGTATAATGCTCTGTGTGGCCAGTATCACTAGGGAATAGGTGAGATGGGCTAGACTTTGGGTCAGGCACCAGTCTCTACTCCTGTAAAGCAAAAGTCCAAGCAGTACTTGATGAAATAGCACTGGCATCATTACCCTGGACCAGGTGTCCTGAATTCAGCCTGAGATCAGGCTGTTGAGGCATACCAGGTGTCCTCATAGCAGAAGGTAAAAACACCTGTGTTTAAAGGGTGCTGGGTGATTCTGCACTGGTGAATACTCATTTTCTTTTCCTTATGCCTCTGTATGTGTCTCCCAGTGTCATCAGAAAGATGGGATAGCTGAAGCTGCACAGAGTGTTGGGCCCAGCCACATTCCAGAGTAGATGATGGAATAGTGCATTGCTGTCTGGGTGAGAGGGAACCTGAGCTTTTCCTCTGGGAATGTTGTGGGGCACCATAAAGATGTTCCTAAAGACAGACTTGCAAGCAGGTCATGTGGATGGGCTCCAGTTTGACCTGTGGAGCAGGTCTGTACAATAATGTACAGACTATATGTGCAGGACTAGGGCATAAATTCCTCAATAAATATTTGAAAGATTGCCTTCTTTCTCCTCCATTTTTTTTTAAAGCACAAAATGAAACCATATTTCAGTGCTTTATTTATTTTTTTTTAAGCAGAATCCTTGTTTTCTGTCTTTTTTAGCATAGTTTTATCTGTTTGACTCAAGAGCAAGTGCTTCCTGCTGCTTTGCCTGGCCATATGTTATGCACACTTAGAAGTGTCCCATCCACTCAATCACCGACTAGTTGCAGCTTTCCAGTTGCCTTTCTAGCAAGAGATGACCCCATTGCATCATGTTTATCTTCTAAGATTTGATGGATCACAGAACTAGTATGGCATTGCTCTGAATCAAAAGTTTATACACATGTTTATTCAAGTTTTGCCTGAAAAAAGTGTTATGTGTCACTGTTGAGAAGCGATTTCTGATCAAATCCAGGAGCAGACAGGCCTCTGTGAGTCTCTAGCCTTTTTAATTTTTTCCCCCTCTGGCTGGTGGCTACAGATAAGTGCTGTCTCTTGAAAACATCTGCAGTTAAGGTGGGCGAACCTGCAGAGTATGATTTACACAGGTTTCAGAAAGGCATCAGAATAGAAAGGGGAAAAAGCCCCTCACAAGATGTCACCCAGATTGGCAAGTCAAGGATCCCTCTTTATAGTTTAGATATTTTTACACATATTTTTCTGTTACAAAGAGCATATCTGTTGAACTTATTATACTGTTGAACTGCTGTAATTATTTTGTAAATCAAATATTTAAATTTTATTATAATGTAGAAATGACTTTATGAATGTATTTTTTTCTAACTCTTGTTTTTTACTTTATTACCCTAACCAGAACACTGCAAAGGCTGTGTGTTCAGCATTTGAACTGTATGTGAAATATGACTTCAGTAGTAAATGGGACCTGTAGCAGAGTGGCTCCATTTTTAGCAACTAAAGGTATTTTACACATAGAGGGTTTTGTATAAAACACAAAGAAATCCCTGCAGAGGAATTTTTTACAAGAGCATATAGTGATAGGACAAGGAGTAAAAGTTTCAAACTGAAGGAAGGTAGGTTTAGATTAGAAATTAGGAAGAAATGACTTATTGTGAGGGTGGTGATGTGCTGGAGCAAGTTGTCCAGAGAAGCTGTGGGTGCTCCATCCCTAGAAGTGTTCAAGGCCAGGTTGGGTGGGGCTCAGAGGAACCGGGTCTAGGCAAAGGTGTCCCTGCCTGGACAGGACAGAGGATTGTAGCAAGATGATCTTTGTTATGATTAACAGTATCATAAGTCATATAACATTAAAATTTGGCTTTGAAGGGCTAGAAACTGCAGTTTTCTCAGAACATAAATTGCAGGTGTTCTATAGCTTTCACTGTGAGGTGCACATTTCTTGCAATCTCTGAGCCAAATGGAGCTGCCCATGCTGAGCAGCCCAGCAAGTGGCCCAGCGGGAAGTGGCTCTCATCCCCCAAAATGCTTCTCAAGCCTGCTGGAGCCAGCTCCTGCTTCCCCTGGGAGCAGCCTGTTTCCAGTGGCATCCTAGCACAAACAATAGCTTCTGACTGCTCCAGCCCAGGAGTGGTCATAACTATTTCCACCTGGGTTTTTTCATTTGTCAGCTTTGAGATCTTCCTTCGGCTCATTTTCCTTTGAAAAAAGTTCGCCTGTTAACAATCAGCTGGGCGTCACGTTTGCTCGCAAAACACCTGCAACAACACATAATTTCTGCTTCGCTTATGTCAAAAGAGATCCAAGAATTACATGCCCATGCTGATTTATGCTATACTGTTTGGAATTACATTGGAAATGCATGAATTTCACGAGTCCTGCTGAGCTTTGCTTTATTTTCACGTGCCAATATCAACTACTCAGGGAAATCTCATATCAGTTTTATCAAGTTCACAGTACAGCATGGAATATTTTGTATTTCTCTTATAGGAGATTTCCAAATCAACTGTTTCCAGATACTGCATTTTTGTATGTTGGGGCTGTGTTTTAAAGGTTTATAATTGAGTTTTGGTTACTAAAACTGTCTGTAAGCAATGCCTGTAGTTTATTTCTGTTGTACAACTTTTTATGAAACCAGAAAATTTCTGATTATCTTTGTTTTTCAGAGATAATTGTATTTTCTATAATTGTTTATTATACATACAAGGAATAATCTGGTCAGCAAAGAAAAGTGAGGGAAGGGGAAGAAAGGTAGGAGTGGTTTGCCTAAGAGGCTACAAAGATTTGTCAGTCTGTAGTGCTGATGCTACTGCCTGAGAATTTCCATCGTTTCAGATGACATATTCTTGCACAGGGCTCTTCAACTGTGGTTTTTTTTTTGAGGAAAAGAGCATGTAATTCAGAGCTGGGGAGTTTCACTGGGAACTGGAGATGTCCTACCTTTGGAGTCCTGTCTGTGATGTGCAGGATTGTTCTACAGCTCAGCTTGGGAAGTGGAAGAGGCCTGGAGCTGATGCCCTGACTGACTACAAGAGTGGAAAAGGGAGAGAGATTGCTCTCCCCAGTGGGACAATTCCAGCCCTTGGAAACGATGGGAGACGAAGGGTGTTGTGCTTTTAGTTGGGCTTTGTGCATGGGGCAGAAGCCAGTGCCCTTGGCAGGCTCCTCCAAGAATCCCCATGCAGACATTAAGTGGAAGAGTCTCAGTGTAACAGATCATTAGAGCTGTTCGTTGTCCTTCATTGTACAACTCACATCAACAGAGGAAATGAATGGACTTGGTCTGAAAAAATTCTGTGTGTTCCTCCCAATTTTTATGAGTGTGTATAACAAGAAACTTTGGAAAAGCTGCATGTTAATGTGTAAGTGGTTAAGTTATTAAGGATTTGATTTAAACCAGCAGATTCAAGGATTTCTGATAAAACCAAAAATCTGTCTTTTCATCCAAATCTTGTTAAGCATGTTGTGTATGTAAAATATCCTCTTTCTGTGATTGTTTTCATGGACATGCTTTTTTCATTCTGTCAGTGGAAGAGGTTCAGTTTTTCTGTACTACATTAAAGCAGATCCAGAACAACTAACTGATCCCGTCTGTTTGAATCCTTACTGGTGTGTTGGAGCATGTTCAGCATCAATCAGATAAACATTCTTCTCTATCACAGTCTTTGATCCTGTGATTTGATAGGAGTACTGTGCATAATCTCACTGTGTTTCAAACATCTTGGCTCTCTTGTCTCTTTTCACACTTCCACCCTGTGTTTTAAATGTGCTTTATTATATAGCTCTGACACTAGAACACTCAATACACAGAACCATAGAAATAGTTTAGAAAAGACTGCCAAGATTGAGTCCAGCCCTTAACTGAACACCACCTTGTCAAGCAGACCTCAGCTCTAAGTGCCACATCCAGTAGTTTCTTGAATACCTCTGAGGAGGATGACCGTGAAGTATTTTGTTGCTATCATAGAATCACGGAATGGTTTGGGTTGGCAGCAGCCCAGGAAAGTTCCAAGTCCTCATCCCTGGGCAGGGACACCTTTCACCAGACCAAGTTGCTGAAATCCCCATTCAGCCTGGCCTTGAACCCTGGGGATGGGGCATCCACAACTATTCTGAGCAGCCTGTTCCAGTGTCTCCAGTCTTCCTTAACCCTCACTGTAAAGAATTTCTTCTTAATATCTAATATAAACCTACTCTCTTTTGAAACCATTTCCCCTTGTCCCGTCACTGCATGTAGTCCTTTTCCTCCTCTCTTGTAGCCCTCTAGGTACTGAAGGATGCTCCAGGATCTCTGGAGCCTTCTCATCTCCAGTCTGAGCAATCCCAACTCTCCCAGCTTGTCTTCATAAGGAGGTGCTCCAGACCTCTGATCATCCTTGTGGCCCTTCTCTAGATTCACTCCAGCAGGTCCATGTCCTTCTCATTGGGGACCCCAGAGCTGGACACAGAACTGCAGATGGGATCTCACAAGAGTGGAGTACAAGGCAGAATTACCTCCCTTGGCCTGTTTGTTGGTCATGCTCCTTTTGATGCCACTCAGGATATAGTTGGCATGTTTAATGGCCTTGAGTGTGGCTCCTAAAGTATTGATGAAGATGCTATCTTAAGGGGTAAACCAAAACTAACAAATAGACCAAATGAACAAATAAACAAATGCCCAAAACAACAAAACAAAACACTCTAAACCCTAAGAATAAAAAGAGCAAACAGAAAGGAAATTAAAGTAAAAAACCAGAGCATCCAGAAGATGCTTTGTAGACTCCAGAATTTAAATCCAGTGTTAATCCATTTGAAGTGATGTGATGATTCTAAAAAGAAAGCATAGCGCTTACAGCTGTTCTAGAGTGGGGCTATCTCTGCTGCAGTTCATCAGTCGCATGGCCAGGGGAAGGACACCAGGGTGCCACTGCTGGGGGTGCCAGAGCAAACTTGGCAGGGCCAGCAACTGCTGGAAGGGGACAGCAGTGCTGGGGCCATCTGGGCCTTTAGTGGGGATGTTTGGGTGGATGGAGAAAAGATTGGAGGTAGCTACAACCACCTCCATGCCAGACCAGTGCATCTCTTTTTGAGGATTCCTGTAGTTAGTTATATGCAGCTGTGCATGTGAAGGATCTTATACTGAAGTCATGACAAAAGAACAGTTTATAGTATCTATGTCACTTGATACAGTGCTGAGATGCAATAATGCCATTATTGTGGTTGTTACCTGTTTTAAAGTAGCAAATCTAATGGTAGTTTCAGTGTTGTGAGATGTTTGAAATGTGCAGTGGTGTAGATTTTAAGATGCTTAAGTAGATTAAGCAATGGGCAAGTACTCAAGAGATCTGGGCTCTGTCTGATTCTCTAGAGACCTTAAATAAATTTCTCAGTTTCTCTACCTTAGTTCCCCAATGATTACAAAATCACATAGATTATTAAACTAATAATAGTTCTGTTCCTCCAAAAGACTTCTGAGGGAACTCAATTAATGATTGTGATGCATTTGTCTGCAATAGTGATAAGGGTAGCATACTAATATGACTTACAGACATGTAATTGCTAATTACTCAATATTGACCTCATCCTTGAAAAGTAAACTCTGAAAGCTGAATCAGATATAGTGTAAATATGATATAAATTATAACTAATTTTTTCTTAATTTAAGGGTATGTATTTTGTCCATTTTCTCTGCATATAATGCAGTGGTTCAAGATGCTTTCCATAGCAGTTTTGAGAAAATTCTCTGATCAAGTCAGTCATGTTTTTTATTATGTCTTCCTATGTTTTATCTTTTATTTCAGCTGAACAGTATAGGCTTTTCTCTTTAGCTAAAAAGTATCTTTTCTGCTGTTATTATTTTCCCAGAGGGTTAGTCTCTTTTTTTTTGAGATGGTTAATGTAGGATGTTCACAGAGTACATTACACTTCTCCTTTCATCATGGTAGCCTGTGTGCTAGAGGTTTTATTTAAGCATTTAAAGCAGTTTATGTAAAACTGACAGTTAAATGTTTGGACTGTGGGGCAGTTCCAGAAAGATTAAGTCTTACTTTCCAACAGAACTGTAGTAGTAGAAGTGTATATTTGTGAGTCTTATCTTGAACACTTGGAAGATCTGGCCAAAAATCTCTCTGTGTTAGTTTGTTATTCTTCTTCTGCATTGTTATCATTCTGTGATTTGTCTATTTTATTTCTTCATATAAGGAATCTACATTCTGCATTATATTTCCTTTCTTTTCTAATGTTTTGCACTTCATTTTCATCCAAAATAATACTTGTGGTAATTCTCATGTTGGTTGTAGATGCACCATTGAAAGTGAAGAGAGTTACAAAAACCTCAGTCTCAGAGTCAGTACTAAAGCTAACTGGACTGAACCCTTTATCTGTATTTGCTGGATTCTAATTGCCCAAATCCTACAGGCTGGTTGCAACATTTCAGTAAACTTTGGGAGCACTAGGTACATAAAAAAATAAGGACAAGATAAGGCCACACTTGACAACCAAGTATTAAATTTGATTCCAAATGAATGTGGCTTGGAAAAGAAAAAAAATTGGAGTTATTCCTTTCATGTCTGTTTGATGTTAAAGATTTTTTTCTAATTTTATTTTTTTAATTTTTTTTATTTTTAACATACTGATTCCCACTTCCAAGCTGTTTGGGATTTTTTAGATAGCTTGTCAGGTATCCTACATGCCAAGTCTGGGGCTGTTTGTTGTTCTCAGATGTCAAGGAAGAGAGGGTATCATCTTCTTTTCTTTTTCCTCAAAATGATCTTACAAAACTATGGTTAGTTTATTAGCATAGTCTTGAAAGGACAGTTATTTTAAAAGAAGATAATTCATCTGCATAAACAAATATAAGATGTAAACAGACTGAATTAGTTTCTTTCTATTTGAATTTTTTTTTTTTGTAAAATTTGGGGACAAAATCTGCTGTCTGTTAAAACACAGTACATACACCCTGATTATATTTGCTATGGACCTGCCCTGTGTGCCTCGAAAAAATGAAAACACAATATGCATCACTATGTTCCTTTTGTTTTAAGGTACCAGAGACTGTACTCCACTTACAGGGGCAATATCTGATGTCAACTAAGATAGATATTTCCTAAACTTACTTTTTAAATTACTATTTATCCACCGTAAGTTAGTTTTTATTCACTATGTTGAGCAAAAAGGAGCAAAATGTCTGGCTTTGATGCATTGGAAACTATTATCCACCAGAACATTAAATTTAAGGAATTCCATATCTCTGCTTTATATTTCAGGTTTACTGTTTATCATAGTGTCCAGTGTGACAAGCTGTATGGGAAGGATTTGTTGTTCATTTTTATGGAGCTTGAAAAGCTGAGCTGTGGCTTGAAATGATCTTTGATTCTATCCTTCTATGCAATTACAAATATCTTAATATACCAAATATTCAAACCATTCACATGTAAAGCAAGAACCAATAATTTAAGTTCTCATCATCTTTAGTTTTGTATAATCTGCTTCCCACAAAGCAATTGAGATGGATGGGATGAAGTCAAATTGTTCTTCCTCAGCTGAAGCTCTTAGCCAATACATAAATTGTAGATTTTTTTATGGTAAATTATTGTGGCAAACCTGTATTCTGAAGGGATCTGTACTGCTCCCTAGCTGACCTAAGAACAAAAACTGCAAGTTAGGTGGCTGCATCACAGTGGCTGAAGAAGCAGTTCATTGTAGGTGAAACATTTGCTTAAGGCTGATACCATCATCTAGGAACAAAGCAGTAATGTGCACTTTTTTTTTTCCTTCATTCCCAGCAAAATTCAAACTCTCTGGTCAGATTTGAGTTTTAAAAATCCTTCATCAGCTGTGATGCAGATAAATAGGCAGATTTTTCCAAACAGCTACATAAGCCTTTTGAACAGTTTTGTATTTTAATTATAAATTTCTCATATGAGAACTCTCTTACATGTTTTAATATAAACTCTTAAGTTTAGTAGTAATAAGAAGTTACTACAGGTTAATTCATAGGGTAGTTAAAATTAGTATCAGGTTTACCTTATGTGAAAGAGAAGTAATTTTATTAATAAATGAAGGAATAAAGTATGTGATAATTAGCACTTTTACCTAATCAAATTTATCAAAGGCCACTGGAAACTGAATTTTTCTTTTTATAATCCTTCCTGAGATTCACCTGATAATTGGAAGTATTTTGGAAATTTTTAGAAATTTTTTTGATTATTTGTCTTTGAGTAGTTTTAGCTTCTTTTATTGATTCTAGATTTATGGATGCTTGACTTTCTGGATAGTAAGCTTTGGTATCAAAGATCTAAATGCATTTGATCTAAAGCTGAGCTGGAATGGTTTTTCATAGCCTCTCTCATTATTCTCAGCCCATAATGATTAATCATCATTAATCTCACTAGGAAATATGGATATGTAATGATTTTTGGAAAATCATATTACAATTTCAGGCAGAACAGACCATTGAAAATCAAAGAAAAAATAGGTTTTGAAATAGAATATTCACTGTTGGGATACTGAAGTATGTAAGCCTAGAGAAAAACATGTCAAGGCTGGGATTTCAGAAGGACACAAGGGAGCGGGAAATCACTGAGATAGAATAGCCCTCATGAAACTTCTCTAAGACAGTAAAGTTGCAATACAGTCTTGGTTTCCTCGAGTGATTTTATGATCTCAGGGACCCTGAGAGAGCTGTGTTGAGCATTGATGATCACTGGGGATGGAGGCCAAAGCTTGTCTGGTATTGGCAATAAATGCAACTTGACCTCAGCCAGTATCACAGCTGTCTTTTGTTCTCCAGGATTCCAGTGTAGGAACTAAAAGTGGTAGGGTTATTAGTGAGTCTGGCTTCTGCTGTCCTGTAGTGCATGATTTAGTTTAGTAATTTGTTTAAAAGAGCCATCTGATCATTTTAGCCATTGATTGCATTTGGTGCAGTAATATACAGTAATATACAGGTCTTCATTTCTGCAGAGTCCATTATTCAAGGGGAGGAATCATATCTTATTCCTTCATTGTATACACATAAAAAATAAGAATCATTATTTACAGAAAGGGAAAAGGAAGTAGCCATAGACCTTGAAGATAATAATTGATTATCTTTTTAATTTATGTGGAAGAGACAAGTAACTGGATGATGCAAAGAGGAAATGAGAAATTGTGTTGGTTTGCCTTTTTATTTTTCTACTGGCATTTCATACATTCCCAATAAATACTTGAGTGATCATGGTGGAGTCACGTGTTTTAGCTCTTGGTAAAACATAGGGATTTTTCCAGGTAAAATAACACCTGAGAAGTGGTAACTTGGGAGGTGCCTGTAATGCCACATTTACGGAGCAGTGTGAATTCCTTCATACCAAGAATGCAACAGCTCACCTCCTTCTGGGAAGGTCACCTGGTGGCTTTCATAGTGTGGATTCTGCTCTGTGGGAACTAGGAATGAAGTAGAAAAACCACTTTTTGGTAGGTCACTACCCAGAGATGCGTGTGTCAGATCTGGGCAGTGCCCAGGGCAGCAGCTCTGGGGAGCCCAGGGCTGCGTGTGTTGAGCGCACGTGGAGAGAGTGGTGTCACTGAGCTGTGCCTGGTCTACCCTGCAGTAATTCTTCAACAGCTTTGGTAACATGTACAGTCAGGGTGTTCTTTCCATCTCCTGCAGCCACTCATGCAGAATTTCTCTATCAGTTGCCATAAGAGTTCAAAAACTTTGTGGATGTCTTGTAAAAGAGCAGATTACTGGTGTATATGTGATAGATTTGGGAGGTATCAGTGACAATTGTCTTGTAAATTTACTGCAATTTCCAATAATTTCCACTCCTTAGCAGCTGTAGGCTGCATTTCACCACCTGATACTGAAAGATAAGTTTGGGTTTTTGAAGAAATCTGTATTATATTTCTGGAATGACTAGGAATGGTCTGTGAAAGTGAAATATGTAAAAGTTGTCCTTACAACCCAAAGATTAGTTTTGTGTTTCAGTATCTGCATACTTTTCTAGGAGTGCAAAAAAAAAAAAAAAAGAAAAAGTTTAAATTAGCTAAATCTGGTTTTATTGTGTATTAATGGGGGAAGAGCAAAATTATGTTCTTCAGTAGCATAATGAGATGCCTCAATATTCACTGAAACAATGTAAAACTAGTGGAGGAGAAAAGTAAAATCATCCTGTTAACTACAATAAATAAGTAGCTAGGTTTTAACACATAAGGATAAATCAGGGAAGTAATGCCAAAGATGTGTCAGAACTCAAATTATTATCTATGTTTATAACTTTGTCATGAAATTTGGTGGGAAATTCACTTTATCTGCAGAATTGTTGCCCAGAATTCTCTAACTCTGACAATCTTAAAATAAATGGAATTTAAAAAATACAAATTCATTTGAAATGACACTTTCTAAAAAGTATATTTCAAGTGAGTTTCAGTAAAAAGAACACAGAAGCAGAGACTCAATTTATATCTGACTGAATTTACTAATTTTTTTACTGGATGGTAAAATTCCCTTTCGCTGAACTCCTGTCTGACCACTGAGGATAAAATTTACATTATTGTGTATTGATTCACACGTTGGCAAAATCTTTTGTACAAAGGAAAAGCAGATTTGGTCTCTTATTTGTGATGTGCTCAGAATCATGTGACTTAATCTCTTCGGGTAGTAGCTGGAACAGATAATCCCCTTGGAGCTTAAGGAAGTGGTCCAAAATCAGGGTACAATCTTGCAGTCCTCAATTACTTGATTTCTTGACCAAAGACCATCAGCCCTGTTTTTAAAAATGTTTGTTGAAAGGTATAAAAGTAGCTAGTGGAGTTTTCAGGTGGTTGAGGAACTTAGGAAAACTTTGCTTACCAGCTGGATTTTTATATGCTCACAGGCCTTTCTTTATGTTTTAATATGGGATTATGAATGGGAACCCTTATTTTATTCTAGCCTAAATATGCTCTTGATTAAATGTCAGAATGTAGATCAACCAGTTTTAATTCCTAAATGGATTAAAGAAAAGGGGAGTGGACCTCCTCTTTAAAAAGCAGAGGGGATTTCTTCTTCTGTGGTTTGTCTGGGTGTCCTCTCCTCTCTTTGGCTTGTTCACTGAGCCTGTATGGATGCAGGAGAGAGGAAAAAGCTGTTACTCAGACAACTTCCAGCTTTTTGGCTTGTTGGCTGGAACAGTCCTACCCCCTAAAGATGACTGATAAAGGTTTTTGGGGTTTTTTAATGTTTCTTGCTTCCCTACCTGAGTACCTGTTGCTAAAGAGGAAACGCCAGTTTTCTGTTTATAAGACTTGTTGTAGTAGTTTGTAGTAGCTGTGATGTTCAGTTCACCAACCCCAGACAATGCAGTGGCCCTTCATGGTTCCTTCCTCCCCCCAAACACCTTTGAACAACAGGCCAGGGACACAGGCAGTGGGTTTGGTCTTTGTGGTTTCTCAGTTTCTGCTCACATTGGTTGGGCCATGAATCCCCCTGCTCTTCATCTCATCACACGCTCCTCTGTCCTGTTCTTCCCAGTGCTGTGTGCCACCGTTTTAGGGAAGAACATCTCTTTAATGCTGTGCATTAGGCCTTTGTTTACATTGTAAAACTTCTGTTACATTTGCTCAAATGGGGAAATTTGGGGATGTACATTCTTAAACCAGGGAACAGGTTGTGGAAAGCAGTTCTGTTGAGATCAAAGCTCACAGGCTATTGTGTGAAGAGAGTGGTGCTTCATGGATGTTGAGTCCCTGTGAGGAAGAAAGGTTGATGGTGACAGTTGAGGGTTTTTTCTAGGAACTGTAGGTAATCTGAATTTTAATTTTCTTTTTTTTTTTATCGTTTGTGGACAAAGTGTTTGAAACTGTTTGAAGATAACTCCTAATCTAATTATTGCAGAATCTGAATACCTGAACATAAATAAAAAAAAATCTATACAGGATTTTTCTTAGGCTGCTTAACAGCTTATGTTTGAAGAATGATTTAAGCATCTCAGTTCTAGAATAGAATACCAATAACCTGTTCAGACTGAAGAATGGTGCTTTCACTGTCTTTTAGTGAACAGCAGCAGCCTGAAAAATCAAAGCATCTGTGCCATATTCCCCACAGGAGCATGTGCAACCACTGTGCAGTAGTATGCATGCAAAAATACATATTGCCCAAACTAGGTGAACAGTTTTGTAGGTTGCCTCCATACATATTTATATTAATAAATGATTAGTATCTTGCTTCTCCTTGAACTTCATAGTTGAAATTTATTCCTATATGATCAGGTATCCATTATATTATGATATTTCACTGCCAAGTCACTTTCCCAGAGGATCATTTACTTATTCTTTTTATCTGCTTGTTTATAAAACTGGTATAATAAGGAGTTTTACATAAGGGAAAATGAGGATTTGGCTGTAGGGAGGAAATAAGGAGCCTAAGAGAATAGCTAGAAACCCTGCAGGCAAAGAGGATGGTCTGTTTCATGGTGCTGTTACATCCTTCAGGGGTACATCAATACTATATTATGTCGGAAGCAACCCCTGCAGTTTCCCAGCCAGAGTGTCTTGTGAAGTCTCTGAGTCAGCAGATAATGGAGACAAATTTGGGATTTGAGAGAGTCTTTTTAAAGACTATTCTTTTCCTTAAATTGACATAAAAAACAAACAAAGCTTCCTAAAACCGCTTTCTTGGTCTTTCTATATTTAAGTTTTTTTGTTCTTATTCAAGAGTTATTTTTGTAACACTTCTCTTCAGTCTGGTCTCTTTAGGTTTTTATACCATTCTCATCACTATTGTTTCTGAGTGCATTTGAATACTATATAAAATGACATGACAAACATCTGTCACATGTTGCTCTTTCATCCTCTCCCCGGGGGAAGAGCCATGCCTGCAGTGCTGCATTTTTGTAAGACCTTTGTTGTTGCTGGGGTTTGGATTTTTTTAGCTGTATACATGCTGCTGTAAGTTTATGTTAGAGCAGGATGGCTCAGAAGAGAATCCTTTGTACTTGGAGGAAAAGGAGAGGAAGATTTTGAATTGCCATCTGAATGTCTCCCCCATAAATATGGGAAAGGGTGGCAATACTCAGGCACTTGTCTCTGCTTTCAAAACCTGCTGTTATTTTTGTGGTGCTTTTTGAGTCATGCTGTAAGATTATGGTGGGAAAGTTAAAGCAGAGGACTTAAGTATGCCTTTGGTTCAGCATGTGGTAAAGTCAGCAGCTGGCCTGGTTTGTGTTTGTGATCCACTTAGAGCTCCTCTGAGGTTTTGTCTCTTGGACAAGCCTTCTCCCTGGACAAGAGACAAGCAGATACAGTCTGCAGGTACAGTCAGGTGCCCTGAGCACTGTGTGGTAGCACAAACCTTCACTGTGGTGGTGCTGGTACTTTTGGGAGGATTGTCTGGTTGAGGAAAGGGAGATAATAATGACCTTCTGCTTGCTGGAGTATGACGTTATGTCAGCAGTAGATCGAGACAAATACTCTTGCAGTCAGAGTTGTCTGGCTGGCCCTGCTGCAGTGGCTGCTTTGGTAGGAGCCTAAGTCTGCCAAGTCACATTTTTGGGCAGAGAGAGATCACTGCAAGTGAGTTCCTATGCTCTCAAAGCACCTGGCTGCAACCCTGGCTTGTTCAGGTCAAGCCAATGACTCTTGGTTGCCAAGGGAGACTGAAAATGGTTGTTTGAGTCTGAGGTGAAGAAGCTACTGGAGTGGGCAATTCTTCCATCGCCTTTTAAAAAATGTATGGAAAATACATGGGGCACCTTTAACAGAAACAGCTTTAATTTTTCTCACCAATTACATGTTTTCAGAGCTACATTTAAATTACTTTTTCATTTCCTTCACTTTATGTCAGGACTGTATGTATGTATGGTAACAATACTGATTTGTGGGTGAAGGTTACTTTTACTCAGTAAAGTGATGGGTGACTGTGCAAGACCGTGCCTGGAGTCACAGAGGCATCTATTCTGGACATGTGGATCAGGAAAGGTTCAACTGAGTCTGGCTTAACTTGCATTACATCTTCCACTCTGTTTCATTTCAGGATTTGCAATTTTTCAGTCTAGCAAAACCATTACCATCACAACAATTGACTCCACCTCATACTCACCATGCAATTTCTAATAGATGGGTTTTTAATGAAGACCATAAGGTTTGGAGGTTTTGAATGTTGTTTTGTAGCTCAAGCATATCTCTCTTAGCAATATTCACCCT
Organism: Parus major; assembly: GCF_001522545.3. Classification (NCBI taxonomy): domain Eukaryota; kingdom Metazoa; phylum Chordata; class Aves; order Passeriformes; family Paridae; genus Parus; species Parus major. The sequence continues at coordinate 10,358,174 of NC_031773.1, forward strand.
CTTGATTTAAGGGCCTTAAAGGATGAGAAATTCACGATAGGTGAAGTATTCCATAGCTAATTATTCAAACTCTTAAAAAATATTAATTATTTCTAGTATATATTTCTAGTTTCAGCTTCCAGTTGTTGAACTTTGTTAGGCATTTGAATGAACATTAACTGAAAAATGCCCTCGTACTTAAATTTGGAGAGGAAAACTAAATTGCTTCTTAACCTTCTATGTATAAACTACACACCTGAAGTTTATTGAGTAATATCCATTTTCCAGCCCTCCAGTTGTTTCTGTAGCTCCTTTTTAACTCTAATTTATCAGCAGCTGCTTAAAATACAGACACCAAAGCTTAGCCCAGTATTCCAGTAATGGTTTTATAAAGCCAGAATGGTACTGCCAATTCTGAGCACTGTTTGAATGCTCATCTCATTATCCATGCAGTGATCTTTTTCACATTAGATCACCTTTTTTAATCTACCACTTATTATAACTATAACATTTCTTATTCTGAGACACAGAGAGTGATAGGATTTATTCTCTGTTAGGCAATAAATCTGCGTGAACAGAGCTATGAATTGTGAAACTAGGCTTTGTCTCCTTACTTGCATGCCTCAGAATGTGTGTGTGTATCTTGCAATTACTTTCAATGTCATAAGTGTGACATGTGAAAGTAAGCATTCTGACAGTTGCAGTGGGGAAAAGGGCATAGGTCAAATATCTAACATTTTTTTTCAGTGAAAAAAAATAATTCTATAAGAGGCATCTATCAGAAAACAGAATTATGTCATTGCTAAGTGATGCCCTTTATTAGTAACCCAGCCATTAGTGGGGACTTAAGCTACTCTTAGGCATAGGCAATTCTGTGAGGTATGGTAGGAAAGGAAGAAAAAATGTTAAAAGATTAAATAATAAATAATTCAACAAGATAAGGTAGGGCTCTGAATCACAGTTCCCCAGTTACAATTTTGTGAGGGTAGTGAAGCAGTCAGTTTGCTGTGTTACATTCAAATGCCATAGCTGGTAAAGGAAAAAAAGGAAAAGACAAGGTCCATGTTCTTCCCAAAAGGACATGGTATCTGGTAATAACTACTCACTCCAGTGAAGGGAATACAGCTATCAGAGCACTTGGGAAACCCATGCTGTAATTCTTGGGTCACTGCTGATGATGTCTTGGGCTTCAGCCTCGCAGGTCAAGCTTGGTCTTAGCTGGATTCTTTGAGCTGCCCTTTTCCCACCTTAGATGTATCTGATCCTTTTGGACAGCTTTTTACAGCATAAACACATGTGTCAGGTTTCAGCTATCATGGGAGATAATGTGGGATCTGATCGGATATCATAGCTCACATGGATGCACTTGCTGGCTCTGGGGGCAGCTGTGTGGAGAGCAGGTCTCGATTACCTCCCCATATCTGAGCTCATCAAGATCAAACAATACAGGAGGGACACAAGGGGGGATAGTAGATGAGGGAACTATGGGTCTGCCACTTGTGAAAAGTATGAATGGGTAGCACTGAAAAGATGTAGAAGAGAAAATGCAGCCAAGGAAGTACTTGAAAGAATACAGGGGGTAATAGGGAGAGATTTGAAGAATAGTGGGGATTTTCAGAGGGCAGAAAGGAAATGTGGACAGATGCGTGGGGAGGTGGTTGGTGAGACACAGGGTGTAGTGGCAGAAGATGGGAGTGTGAACTTCAGTTTGCTAAACTGCAAATCATTAAATATCAGCTCCATCTGATCAGCACCCTACCTGCCTTGGGCATCATTTGCATGGCTTATGTACCAAGAGGAAGTGATTTTCTGGGAAAAGTGATTTAATCTATAAAAAGCAATTTAAGAAGCAGGCTATTCAGAAGGTTCTTAGGGCATGAAGGATGGTATGGCAGATAGGAGTACAGTGACATAGAAACATAAATAAGAGCAACTTAGCAGCATTATTTGCATTTCTAAAGGTTTTACTAGAGCATGTGTCAGTATGACAAGTAATGTTTTTATGTCTTATCACAGTAATGCTCAGCACATTTATTCTACTGAGCAAAGAGTAAACGTTAACTATAAATAACTAGGGCTGCAGATAGTGTGGGGTTTTTTCCTCTGACTTTTCAGATAAGATACAAAAATTGGCTCAGCAGGGCCCTGCTGGAACATGTCTGATTGTTCCTATTTCCCTGCCTTCTCCTTCAGTTTGGGAGTAGTCTCTTTTATTGTCTTGGGTCTACTGGTCCTTGAGACTAAAGTTTGCTACCCTAAAGTTACCATCTGCATTATGAAGGGGGACTTAGGAACCCCAGTCCTTTCAAAAGATACCTAATAAAAGGTGGCATTTACATACATGTGTATGTATCTGTATATACATTAGCTTGTATCATTTATATGTAATAACCTAATGACTAGATCCCTTGCCAGGAAGTGGGAGGTCCAAGATGCAAATCTTCTCCCTGATGAGATCTAAAATGTAATTTGTTTTCTTCTAAGTAGATATCTTCACCCCAGATACCCAGCGCACTTATATGGTATAAGAACTACTCTACACAGTCCTTTTGAAATTACACAGCTTTGGAGAACTGCATGCAGGCTGGTCTGATTTCTCATTGTGTAATTTTCTTAATTTTGCCCTTAGAGAGTAAAGTCATTGAGTTTCCCACAGTTGTTCATCACATACAATGGGGGCGTCATCTCATTTGAGATGTTCAGATTCTGAATCATTTATTCAGGCAGTTAAATAATTTGTTTGGTATATGAACTTACCAAAAGCCTAAACTTAAATGTTTAACATCATCCAACCCACTGGATGTATATGTATATATGTAAATCAACATAAGAGTGTTTTACTAAATTGAGCCTGGTAGGTGGTTACTCTTCTGCTATTTGGCAATAGGTCTAAATTTGCTGAATGTAATTTGTCATGGACAGAAATAACACAATATCTGTGAGGAAACCTAAACTGGTTATTTTTTCTTCTTCTATTATATTAAGTTTTACAGCATATCACTAAAGAAGTATCAGAAGTATATGTTTAAGATTGAACATTTTTGGATGTTAGCAAGGATTGCAAAATTTAATTTTGATTAGCGAATCAGAATTTTTGCCTTACACAATTGGAGTGAAATCACTCAGCAATCCTTTTTCCTCTGAGATATGTCAGCATTACAGTCAGCTCCATTCCTTTTGTTCTGTGACTTCCGTGTGAACTGAGGTCACGCTGGCATTCTCTGTGGTGAGTTCCTCTCTGACTGTAAGGTCAGATGAAGAGTGACACAGAACCTTGGCCACTGGTGGCCAAATGTATCAGGGGTCTTTCACATCCCTCTGGTCTTACTTGGAGAGTCCTTACTGAATGAAGCAGTGATAAATCATCATCTGCTCCATTTGACGTGGTCTGGCAGGAATGCTGGGGATCTGGCCAGAGTGGTGAATTAGCCTTGCTCTATGGCTGGTATCTCCTGAATCTGGTAAATAATCAGCCTGGGCACAGCACATGACTCCTATTAGCATTCCATACCTGGATTAAGATTTACAGTAAGCTCATTGACCATGCTGCTGTACGTTTGCTGTAGGTGGGGGTTTATGCAAACAGATCTGTAGAGAGTGGCACAAAAACCACTGTGCATAGGGGAATGGCTAGTGTGGAGCTGCTTGGTGAACTTCTGGGGTGGGGAAATCACTGCTGTATTTCAACACTTTTTGCACAGTTTACCAGGCATGCCATGTTTATATAGCTAATAAAGTTTATAGCAAGTAATTTAGTGTTACTCCAAAGTTATGATTACTGTTTAAACACCAAATTATTCCCAAGTAGCACAAAGAATTATATAAATATGGACAGTTCTGAATTTTCTTCATTTCTGGCAAATGTGAATTCTCTTGTAACTCTGTTGTGTACTGCTACGTGCTCAGGTTATATTAGGCCAGATTTTGGAATGTAGTGTCTTTCACTGTGGGAAATAAGCAGCATAAAAGGAACTTAAAATTTCAGGAAAATTGAGCCTTAGTGGACAAAGCTATGTTTTCTATTGCTGCTGCAAACTGAAAGACAACGCATGAAGAATTGTTTGGATGTTAAGACATAGGTTCAGTTTCATGCCCACATCTTTTTTATGGGTAGAATACCTTATAAAAAAAAATTAATAGCTTAAATGCCATGCAGACTGAGTTCACACCATAGGCAATAAGCTCCTTAACATACAGGTTTTTTTTTTCACACAGCAGCAATCATTATGGGCCTTGATCTCAGGGCTGTTTTGTGCAGAGTTCTGTACAGTCCATAATAATACCTGAATAGCCGTGCCAGTTAGTGAAACTCCTTTCTATGACACTGTAAAATATTTTATGCTGGAAGTCTTCTATGTATAGAACTCTGAAGTGTTTAAAAATGAGCTCAGAAACTGCCTTGTGTGGGTGTGGAGTGTCCCCATTTATTTTCTTTACAGTGGGAATGCACCTGATTGGCTTAGACCTGATCGATTTAGGCTTTTTTTCATATGACTAAATCTCTTCTTTTGTAACACACATTCATTTTGGAAACTTACTGTAACTGTTTAATTACATTTTGCAATTCAGTAGTTGATTCTTGACTATATACCGGAAAATACATAGATTATAAGAGAGGTAGGATGCTAAAATGGATGGCTAATTATCTGTGCTATTTCTAAAATGCTGTTTTCTAAATGGCTACTTTATTTGCAGCACATCAAAGCATTCTTCTAGAAAGAAAAAAATAAGTTTGCTCATGAAGGCTTTCTGCAGCCAAAAATGCCTATCAGCTTTAAACTTGATAAGTCAATGAATCGAAAGAATATACTCCTAATCTAAACTCTCAGCATTTTATGAAATTTTTGAGAGTTAAGGGTACATAAAATATTTTAGAACTGGTCTTTAATTAGAAGTTTTTATATCCAAAGTTTTGTTCTTGGGTAGACTTCATTTCTGTGAAAGCTGGCTGATTTGGTTAGTTTTTAACATATGGCAATTTCTTAATATATAACTTACATTTTACTGTAATATATATAAATAAAAATAAAATAAGGGTTGCATATTTTCTTTTAAATCTGTTGATGTTGTTTGAGATGTAAAAATAATGAGGCAGATGAAATTAATTTATTTCTACTTAGGCACCCTCTGTGGTTTCTATTCAGTCAGTAAGCCTTACAATGTGTAATCATGTTTAAGCAATCACAGATGCATAGTTCAGGCCTGTACAGGGTAAGAAGTTCTGGAAATGTTCTGCTTTGCAGCGGGTATCTCACCTCTGGTTCTCTAGCACATCACATGGATGTCACATGGGGAATTTGACAGAGTTAAAAACTTGGTCTCCAGTATCTTGTCTGTAGGGATTTTTCTTGCTCCCATCAAGCTAAGAGGGGTCACTCACTTAACTTCAGGCAGAGCGTGTCTAGCTGTTTGTAGACAAAAAAAGAAGCAAAAATATAAAGTTTGTCTTTTCAGTTTCTTCTTCATCCTGTGAAATGAGAACCTCATAGTCACTAAAAGGAAAACAAGCTGGTGTACAAAGAAAAATGCCCATCCCCTTCCTTAGATTCATGTGCTGGAGGGTCCTGAGAGTTCTCAGTTTCTCGGAGCTGTATAAGGCTTGGCAGCTTTTAGTCTCACAGTGAAACTTATTGCAATATGAAGTCATCCAAAGAGGCAGCATGTTTGCACTTCAAGAGATTTTATAATCTGTAAAATATGAAGAAAATATTTAGTAACTCAAGGGAATAAAAGAGCTGCCAATGAGTTGCTGTGTAAGCTGACCACGAGGATAGTCTCTGGAGAGAATTCCCACTGCTCTCTCTGCACCTGCATTGCAGTAGTACCTAGATATACAGTTTTTAATTGCTTCCCTCTAAAAGTCCCTTTGGTTCCTCCTGGAAGCAGTATTCCAGGTGGTACAGGCAATTGATATAATTTGCTGTAAGAAGCATTTTACTATTAGGTAAATATAAATAGTGAGAATAAGATAACAAAATGAGTGATACAAATAACCAACCAAAAAAAAAAATTCAAAAAAACCACACTAATGTAGCATGGCATGTGACCAGTCAAATCTAGACACGAAAGAGTACAGCTGTACAAAACAGAAGTGTCCCTTGTGATGAGAGATGAGCAATGTGTATCGGGCGTGCTACTGATTTTGAGAACAATCATTCTATTTTTGGACTGTTGTGGCCAACTGTGGCACAATATCTCGTAGGGAAGGCTATTACAGAACTACCCATTATTTCAGCTATACTTAAAATTCTACCAGCATTTGCATGATAAATGTATTTCTAAAGGCTACAGCGAGGCAGTAAATGTTCATTCAGCAACAATGACAGCTGCGATTAGCCATTTTAAAAATATAGAAATAGAAGCAGAAGTTAATGCAAACAATCTCACATTCTGGCATTTGTTTACAGTAATTCAGAAGGTGGACAAGCACTGCAGGGATGGGACATGTCACTGGTGTGAGATTGTACAGAACACAGAGCAGCAGCTCTGTCTACTGTTTGCCAGGAAAGCTGCCATGTGGTTTTAAGACCCCAAACCTTTGATAATCCAATTTCTGTGAGCCATTAGAAGTCCCAGATGAAGTGCCATAAGAGATAATTGTGGACCAAGTCAAGGTTCGAATGACTAAAAATTCCAGGAAGAACCTGATTTCTGTGAGGCTGAAAGACAAATGCCATAACCTTTCCCCCTGTGTCTCTACACTCTCTTGTTGGCTTTTTTCAAAAAGACTTTTCTTGGCACAGATGACCCAATATCAACTGGTCTCAGAGGACATCTGTGTCTATTCTTCCTATGGGAAGAGTGCAGTTGGCACCACAACTTTGCCAAAGCCTCACTTGTGTAATGAACTCATTACCTTGGAATTTTCTAGCAAACAGGTCACCAGTGCCACATCCAGGCAGAAAATTGGAGGAGGTTATGTGGTTGAGTACAGCTGCCCTTGCTTATGGGTGATACCTGCTTCTGCATATAGAACTTGCTGGTTTTGCTGTCCAGTTCATATTCTTAGGTCAGACTGTCTGTGGGATAGAGAAGGACAATTCTCACCTCTCTGGGGAGGACAGAGTAGGTTCAGGTTTCACCTTTGATGGAAGTGTCCATGTAGGTTTAGGCTTCACCTTTGGTAGGCTTGCAGTGTGATAGTCACATTGTACCAACAGTGTGAGAGATCAGCCCCTTCCCAGAAACATTGTCCGATCTTTCTTGGCATGGTCCTCATAATGCAGCAGGCCCCACATGTGCCTGAAACACTCTAGTCTGTAGTCTTTGCATTTGGACAGTCCTCCCCTTCCTCCTTTTGCCAGCAGGCTCCATCTCACAGACACGACTCAACCATCTTCAGGCCATCACCTCCTGATGGTTTCCCGAGAGCCCTCTGACACATTTGCCAGCAGACGTGGAACAGCGCTGGTTCTAGGCAGCCAGCCCAGATCATGCAGGATAAAGTTCTTCCTCACTCCTGCTGGACAACAGTCAGGATTAGGATATTGGTTGGTCTGGGTTTTGGGTCATTTTTGGGAGAGGGAGGATAGGTTTAGGTACCTTTAGGTAATTTTAAAGGGGGGAGTTCTGGGTCCGTAGTGTCATGAGGGCAAGCACAAGCAGGCCTCTGAGAAAGGGGTATTTTTCATGAACTGGGCTTAGCACATTACAAGTTTCTTGGTTCAGAGAAAGAGCAGGTTGTTCAGACTGCCCAGAAAGAAATGTACCTGTTCAGCTACTGCCAGTGTAAGTCTGACCCACCTTTGGTCAGGATGGCCAGTTAGGAGTGACAGCCTTGTCCCTTGCTTTCTTCACAGAGTCACCAGGCAGAGTGTCTCGGTGTGATGGGTTTTCCTGTGCCCCACTGCCTCTCCAGCAGAAGTCCAGGCTGCAGAGGGCACACCAACCGTGTGACATCCCAGATCTTCTGGCTCCAGTAGTCCTGTACGATGCCATCAGGCCATTACAAAGCTTACCAAGAGTATAGATGAGCAAGAACAGCTGCAGCAGGATCCTGTAGGGTGGAGGCCTGGTGCAGCTGTGAGCCCATAAGGTGGAAGAACTCGGTGGGGCATGAGGAGTTTCTCACATCAGATACGAGAGTTTGACTGCCTGTTTCCTGGAAAATTACATAATCACCTGTCAAGTGGAGTCACCCAGGCATCCTACTCCACTTCCAAGCAAGTTTACAATGACTGGTCTGCTGCCTCACTTTTGAGCCCCTGCATTCTCAGGTCTAGGAATTCCACTCACATCGCTGGGTCGATGAGTGATGCAGCTTTGGAGGGCACACCTGCAAACTCATCGATGCCAGTAGTGTAATGTCCATAGCCTTTGATGGGACTTAGGCTCACAGTATTCTTTGTTTTTTAAAATGTTGCTGTTGTTGGCTTTGACTTTGACATTTGCAGATGCCCTGTCACAGACTATTAACTAATTAAAATTGCATAAATTGATCTAATGAGGAAGTGGACAGACTGGGCCATAATAATAGGGCAGAAAATACTAGAAAGCTTCATATTTTTAGTAGTATTTCAACAGACATATGCTGGTACTGTAGATACATTTTTATCAGGTTGCCCTTAAGATCACAGAATATTTTAATTCTATTTTTCTTTGTCATCTCATTCAGAGGGATAAAGCCCTAAGAGTGCTCCTTGGTACGTGTAATTTTTCTGGACTTCAGGCCTCACTCACTAAGGATGGCCAGTTTCTCAGGCTTGTGTGGCAAGACTGCCTGATCTCATCTGGTCCTAGTAAACAAGGGTGGCCTGTATGAAAATATGTATGGGACAGCTTTACTGCTGGGCTCTGAGTGTGCTGGCTGCAACAAGAACAGCTGCCTCATTTTGAAATGTCTCCTATATTTGCTTACTGGTGTCCCATTGTTGTAGCTAATCCACAGAGTTAAATATTGGTTGACTTTCAGGTCTGCTCCTTGCCAGTATAAGGTTAATACAGTTGCCTTGCACTTGTCAAACCGGAAAACAAATGTGTTAACAATTAAAGCTGATTTTGCACTGTACAGTGTGTGTCTGTTCTCTGCACTCAGCGTCCCTTGGGAAGATTCGGACCTTTATGACTCCCTCAGCCTCCTGTGGAGTTTAATTGCCACTTGTCCTAGGGTCGGGGGGTGGTTTTGGGATGAGCCTCTAGTTTCTTACAGAGGGAAATGGGGAACTTGGCATGGTCTGAGGGGACCTGAACCTGCAGCAAAACTGCTGTACAGAGGAAAGAACTAATGTTGGCAAATTCATGCTAGTATTTTCTGGGCAAACCTGTGCACTTGGCAGGCACCTGGGACATTTGCTGCTCTTCCTTATGTTAATTTCTGAGTAACCCTGTGGTTTCCCACAACCCTTGTGATGGCTCAAGCATCCCTAACTTGTGTCTACTTGAGCTGAAACAAGAACTTTCCTCCATTAAAAATGTGTTTTGGGTGAGTTCAGGGAAGTCTGACATTGTCTAACTCTTAGCAAAGCTCCTGTCCATTTTCATGGCAGAGAAAGAAGGATCTATTGTTTCCAAGTCTTCTCCAGTAATAGTCTGTGTCTGTTGTATCAGAAAGAAATAAGTGAAAAAAAAATCCAAACAGGGGAAGAACTTTTTACAAGATCAGAGGTATTTGAAAAGATTGGTAAAACAGGTGAGCCTGAAGTTGCAAAATCAACCTGATGCAACATGCTGTCATAGGAGGATATTGGTAGTGCAGGGGAGCCTTTGCATATCACCCTTGCATGCAGTTGCTGTGTTATTATGGCTGTGTTCAGGGTTGCTGCTGGGCAAGGGCTGCAGTATCTCATCCTCAGACAGCCCCAGCAGGATTTTTAAGGGCTCCCTGCTGTCTTTGCACATATTTGCATCAATACCACTGCCAGTGCCATGCAGCAGAAGCTAGTGACTGTTTGGAGCTCCTGGGCACTGTGGTTGTTGGGAGGGATCAAACATGCTGCTGATGGCACTAGAGAATGGGTGGATAGCTTTGCCAGTGTGACTTTCTGATCTTTGGCAGGAGCAGGATACCAGCACGTCCCAAGAAGTACATGCTGGAGCTCTGATTGTGTGTGAGGGGTACTAGGTTTTACCTGTGGACTTTGTACATCACCATGGTGATTTCTGAAGCCTGAGCATGTGGTGGTTTATATTTCTTGCCATCATAATGATAATGTATTTCCTTCTGTAGTATTGAAGAGGAAAATGTATCACATTTGAACCCTACATCTTGGGCTTTGCACATCTTCAGTGGGGAATTACAATCAGTACAGCAGTGGCCTTGCCAGCCTGACAGCTCTGCTGACAGTGTAAGAATTAAGAAGCCCTTAAAATAAACCCAGTGCCTGCTACTGCAGCACTGATGATTGCACTTTTCCATTTGCCTGGCCCTCCATGGAGCCTTTAGCTCCCTCCTGCTTTTGCTGAACCTTTCAAGTGTTCACCTGTCATAGCAGGGCTGTGCAGCAAGACCAGTGCGAAGGCACTGACAAACTGAGCCCTTCTGAGTGGATAATTGATTGCCTGTGGAACAGGCAGAAGCTAAAAGATCTGGGAGGAGCATGCTGGAGTATCTGGAGATTTGGAAAGTCTCTCCTCTGATGGAGTACTGAGGCACCAAACACAAGGTCAGTAATTTGGACATGGGTGGGCAGTGGTAACTCACAGCTCTCCCCTGGCCCTCAGGAGGTTGCACCTACCAGTCCAGGCAGGTCCAGGCAGTTTACTCCTGGAGCTTTATTGGACTCTTCAATTTTTCAGGTTCAGTAAGGATGGTAGAAATTTTAGAGAATTAGGTAGGTTTTGTTACCTTTTCTGTGTCAGATACCTTTACAGTCACAAGTCTTTAAGTTTTGAGAATAAGAGGTGCATAAGGCCTAAAGGGAGCCTAAGAGCTTCATCTGTGATGGGGGGAGGTGTCAGCTTAATGTTCTCAAGGTGTTCACTTAGACCAATTCTTCCAGTTTCTGGTTGAATGGCTTAAACACTACTTTATGTTAAATATTTAATACTTGCTTATAAGTTAAAGATGGGTAACAGCCAAGTTGCTTCTTCCTTTGAAAGAAAGTGGCTCTCTCTTTTCAGCTGGACTGAAGGTGATATTTTTGTGCCATAGTAGGTGACATTAGAGCGACCTAACAAATTAGGTACCTGTGGGGATGTCAGCAGTTATTGCCAGAGTACATATTAGTGCAGAGACTTCTGGATGCTGTTTTGGTTTCCCTGTGCTGAGATGCCTGTGAGATGTCAGGAAGCTGTGCAGTCAAATTGGATTTCCATGGCTTCTTCATATGGATTTATTAAACTGCCTGTTTGTAGCAAGTGGGTAGTAGGACATCTGTACTTGACAAAGGGAGTTTGAGGACAGACTGTTAAAAACTGTTGAGTGATTATATAGAGTCTTCCATATAAATGTCTTCTTAAATGTAAGAGCGTCCAAATACTTGGGATTTATCAATTATTATTAAAATGTACTTAAAGAAAACACTGGTAGTGGGGCAGCTCTGTCCTCTTTTAGTGTGGCTGTAGTATTAGATCAATATTTTTTTTTAGAAGAAAAGGGAAAAAAATCTGGCCAAGTATGTACAAGATAGTTACCATGAGAACAGAATAAAAAATCTCAGGCCTAAATACAGGCATAGCAATATTTTAATAGTGCCAATGACTATTCTTTATGGCTAGTTTTTCTAATCAAAATCTAGACTCAGTTCTGGTCACTGGTACATGCAAACCAACAACTAAATTTTAGATTAAAATTCCTAGAATCCCATTATGCTAAGTAATGCTAAGTAGTGTGAATTTACTGTATTTTCCTTGTAAGTGCCCTTTAGAAAGTACCTAAGCTTGAGATAATTTACTACAATAGTTCTGATAATTTTTCTGAGTAAATATTCCATGTCTGAAAATTTCCATACAAGGTAGTTCAGCTGCAACCATGTGGAATTAGGTAGCAAGAAGTTCATACATGTAGTTTGTAGAACTTTTTGAAGTATAATACCATCTTAATCAGAATCTATAAATAAGAACGCTTTAAAGTGAGAAATTTTTCCCTTCTTTAGGATGCCCCAACTAAACCCACCTTAGGCAGCCTCATGGCACAGCATGAAATGGGATCTGCCTCAGGTATTGAGTTATATTTGCTTTAAAAACACATCCATAAAGAGCACTACAGAAGATCGTTTGTGCTAAAAAGGAAAAGCTGTCCAAAGTTAAGGCTCTGTGGGAGATCTTTCCTGGGGCGCACTCAGACACAAAACTTCCATCTCACTGCTCAGTGACCCTGATGCTATCAGGTGCTGAGTGCCTTCAGCTTCCCTTGCTGTCAGTGGGAAAAGACCTCCACACCTCAAGATCAGACCCTTGGCCTTCGGTATTTACACACTCATGCTGGCACTGTGTGAGCTGGGATGGGTGTTTAATGCTGGCACCAAAGACTGACACTGCAGGTGTCCTGGAAATACTTGTGATAGAAGCTGAAGGAGCATTTGCCTTGCTTACAGGGTAAGAATAACTTTAAAGCTGCTCTAGTATTTGCTTTTGAGATTTCATGCTAATATTTCTGCTTTCTTATTATAAGCTTTCTGCTTCTTTCTGTGCTTAACATTTCCTAGCTTGCAGCTGGGTTACTAGTTACAGCTACTTATCTCTTGGAGGCTGGAGACACCTCCCCCATCTCTTCTTCTCACAGAAAGGTTTCACAGCCTCCAGTTGCCCCCAGTGCTGTGAACCCCAGGCTCCTTTCAGTGCCCAGAGCCCGCAGGTCTTGTGCTGGCTGCCCCGAGCATCAGCCCCTGCTGGGCTGTCCCTCCATGGGCACAGCCTGCCCAGGGTACCAGTGCCCAAAAACAGGGCTGGAGATGTTACACTGTGTGTAGTCAGTGTTCTCTGCAGTGATCTGCTGGAGATTTCTCTGCTAATGTATTTTCTTCTTGTATTTTCTGTAATGTATTCTGTAATGTTTTCTGTAATGTATTTTCTTCTTTCTGGATGATCAGTAAGTGTGGCAATTCCTATTACTAATTCAGTGACTTTAAACAAATCCTAGGAGACTACTGAGGCTTTTCTCAAGGGGGAGTGTACAGAAAAAGATAAATGGTATAGTTTTTTCCCCTTTGGTATTTTCTTTGCTGAGTATACCTGTGCATTTACATAATCATAAAACCAGTACTGCATGTATTTTTGTTAAATTCTGAGTTGTTTTTTTTTTTAAACCCATCACAAATTGTGTTACTGAGAACAAGATGTACATCTGGACTGTAACTAACATGATTGTAGTTTTATTGGCTAAGTGTGGATCTCTATATGAAATGTTTTCACGTGTCTTGAACTCAAACAAGAATGTTACTTGCATTGATGCATGCATTTCATGGTCTTTCAGAATTAAATGGAAAAGACAACCTTTCAGAAAGCCTTAATGCCTTTCCATATGGAGGCTGTGCCTTGTTGTGCACATGATCTTTGTTTTCTTTTCAATTCTGAAATTTCTTACCTTATCTATGTTCCTTTATTATTTTTTATTATTCTTTTATTTATTTATTTTTCTTTTAATAAAGAAGTGAGAATTAGCTTTATTGAAGTTGATGTATTTATAATACTGGAACTTTTCTTGTTTAGTGGGAGAAGTTGCAAATACAATTATTCCATAATAGCAGAACCGGTTGCTATATGAAATTGGAAAGCTTTGTTGTAAGGCCTGTTTCTGTCCATAGAATAATAATATAGAATTATATATTTGTATAATATAAGAAATACAGAACATGGAAAAAATACTACTATCAGAAACATATTTTTTGTGTGCTGGGTGTGATTAGCTTTTCTGGTCTAGAAATTAAATTAGAATGAACTAACTTAAATGGAGTTTTCTGAACTGTAAGGTTAAATTGAAAAACTCATGTCAGGTTTACAGAATGTTAATTTGACTGGGGCTACCTTTTCTCTCTGTTAGGGAATTTGATTTCCTCAACTTTAAACAACTGTCTGGTAATCAGATGCTAGGATCCAAAGTCAAATCCAGTGCACTAAAATCCTTGGAGGCTGAAAACCCACCAACCCAGACAGCAATCCAGCAAATTTACTTTCCAGGACTTCGTAACCTAGTAAACATCTCCTTTCCTTACCTGAAAGCTTCCAGGATTCCTGTTATGAGGAGATAAGCACTTAACTCCTGCCTAGACTGTATTTGCAATTGGATTTAAGGAGGGAATAATTTATACCTCAGCTGGGTCCCTTGAGAAGCCCCAGAAAGTCCAGAATTTAAATTACTATTTCAGGCTAAATTCCTGTCCATCTTTCCATGCTCTCTAAATAGTACCCCCAGTGCTCAGCTCCCGTGTAGTGTAAGGGTGAGGACTGTATGAAGGCTGATGCCACGATAAATTAGCATTTCTTTTAGTACATCCCTAAAAATAGCTCTTGATGAAATGATATTAGCCATGAAGGGAATCCCTCACTCTCTGGGCTGCTGTTCATGGAGGAGCTTTCAACAGATGTGAAATGAGGACAGACAGTGTTTTCAGAATGAAGATGAGCATTTCAGATATGGGTGCTGATCCTTTGGGCTCCAATTGTTCTGCTGAGAGAGGGGGCAATGTGGAACGGAGATGCTTTTGCCTTTTTCCTGTTTTTCAGCAGTATCTCTTAGAAACTCTGAAAAATCTGACTAGTGCACTCAAATTCTGTATTCCCTGTAGCTCAACCAATGCACCACACCATTTGCACATAGGAGTGATCATGTGATAAAACTTCAAGAAGAATGCTATGCCAAACTTTTTATCCTTTTTCCTGTTGCTAGTATTGTCATTGATTAATCCTTGTGTTCAACATACCACTATCCACTCATAATTCATCTGAATTTTGTATTTTCCTAGTATTTCATCTCCTCTGCTGTAAGTGTTTAGTTGTTGGCCTGATTGTGAGCATTGAATCAGTTCCTGAAGTGATGGAAATAATCTACAGTGCCTCTGCAATTTGAGACCAGGAGTTCTGCTTCATCTGTAGTGCCCATATTAATTTGAGATATCCCGCCTATACATTTGCAACATAAAGCCTTTTAATTTGTGTTTTACATAAGCAGTGCTGTCAGATATATCTCTCCTACAAAAGATGGAGAAGAAGAGGTTTTTTTCATCAGTATACTTCCAAATGTTCTTAATAAAACTGAGTAACTTCAGCTTTAAGTCTGGTGGCACATGTATGTAATGTTAACAAAACCAGCTGGGAACCAGACTCTTATTGTTACTTTAGCAGAAAATGAGAAAGGTTTGATCCAGCTGAGCAATGTTCTCAAAGTGCTGAGTACCCTTATCTTCCAGGAACTTTAATGAAGTTGAAAGCAGTGAATTAACTAGATTGACCTGGCATGAATTAATCAAGACATCCCATCAGCCATTTAGCAGAGTAAAGCTGAGCAGTGTTTGAGTGGTCAGATCTCATTGTGTAAGATAGTGCTCCAGTTCTCAACAGGAAAGTTATGTATCTGGGGTGGTATGTGATGGTTTCCTGCTTGATGGATGAGTAACCTGCAGGATGATGAAATAACTGGGGAAAAAGGCTTTAATTCAGCTTGCTTTTAGAAAATTTTAGAGGTTTTTTTTTTTCATGAGCAACATGTATTATTTAGCTAATTGCTACTTTAGTCCTTTTTATGGACACTAATTATGGTAGTTTGAGAAGTGCATTGGAAAGAAATATATATCCTGCTTATCATTGCCATGTGCATTGTAGCATAAGAAAATGGAGACAAATACACCATTTTATTAGAAACTACTCTGAGAATCCTGCAGCTGCTGGAGTTCTGAGAAAATGACGACCTGTACTCGCCAAGTCAATGAGAGCTGACTCATGCTTATGTAGCAAAGAGCTGCTGCACTTAAAGTGTACAATCAGCCCTATAATATAAATGTGAATTGTGTATGCCCACACCTTCAGTCACATCAGTAAAAATCTGCCGCTGTATCTCAAATACACTTTTATCCATGTTCTGCATGTGCTTGGAAAGAAACTATTTTATAGTGGGGTTGAATCCAGATGGTGTAGGAGGAGGGCTAGGACATCTGCTGCAGTAGATCTTGGGTCTTGCAACCCCATCCCAGAAGAGGTCCCAGAGCCCATACAAATTTAGGAACAGGATACACAGTTGTAATACAATTATACTACTGTATGTGCTTTACAGTATATGTGGATTCTAATGTACTGAGAAGAGGAATAGGAAACTGTTTTTTTTTTCCTCTGGTGAAAATTATACTGCTTTATAATTTTGTCATTTATGTACCTGCTTCATTGCTGAAAATACAGGTTAGCATTTGGATGGCACAAGCTTTTCATTTAGGTGTAAACACAGGCATATGAAAAAGGCTGTGCAGACTGTGTCAGAGTGTCTCAGATTCACACCTGCTCCCTCCATATTCCTGCAGCTCTGGTGTTGCTTGGTTTAGGCAGCAGCTCTTGAAGCATTATTTGTGTCCCTGTGTCCAGCCAGGACCTCCCTCCAGCTGACCAACCTTCCAGGTATGTACTGAGCACATGGCCAGATGTGCTTGGAAATTGCTAATGGTCCCAAGACATCCATGAGTTAACAGACAGGAGCTGCTCCTTGTGGCTGCTTCTTTGCAGCTGCATAGGCACAGCCAGGGACCTTGAGAGGAAATGCTTGGGGTTTGGATTGGTTCCCTGAATTTTCCATCAGTTCCTAAGGAGCTAGAACTGTACCTACAAAAGGTGAAACTATTTGACTCTTCAGAATATTTGCTGAACCACATAACAGAATAATCTGACATATTTCTGTTGAATTATGGTTTTTATGGGCAAAGACGTTATAAATTCTTATTAAAAGAAGAATCACGCAGAAATGGAGATTACATTGAAGATAGTATGTTCAAAATTCTGCATGCTTGACAGTGATAAATTAGACCACTTAACATATCATAAGTTCAGTGAAACAATATTTCAAGGGAATCCCTAAAACCAGTAAGTTCTATAAATTAATGAAGACACATAGAAACTGGAATGCAAAATTTAATAAAAAAAGAATGTATTTTTAAAGAAAAGCGAGAGAATATAGCATGGTTTGTAAATGTAGTCCATGTATTCTCCCACGAATAAAGTATATTTTCAGGTTATGGTCACTCCCATAACTTGTCTAAATTTATTCATCATAAAATATGTCATGAGAAAATGCATGGCACCCGTTGCTTCTACTGTTGGCAGACCTAGAAAGGAGGCTGCATGTTATATACTGAGGAATGCCACTTCTGAGACTAATATTGAGTCTAATGCCTTTTCACACACTGGAAAAGAGAGCAGAAACTACTCTGCTCATGTGAGGTACTGTTTCCTCACATGATTTCTGGTTTTGTTGTTAGAGAGCCTCTGGCAGAAGTCATGCTAACTATAAAAAATTGGTGACAGGGACTTAGCTCTTTGCATCACAAGCAGCGAAAGTCCTTGACATTTCTTCTCATCTGCACCAAACATGCCTTCACCAGGTATTAAAAATTAACCTAATCCTGCAGCTGAGTGTTCTGGGAGTTTGTGTGCCTTTGGGAGTTCTATAGTGGCAGAGGAAAAAGAAAAAATCTGGGAAAAACAACAAGAACAAAAAAGCAATCAGCCTTGACTCAGAAGTAAGTTTCTCTTCCACTAAGACTATTGGAAACTTCTCAGTTTTCTTTATAGAATCATGGAATTATTTAGGTTGGAAAGGACCTTTGAATCTAGCCATTAACTGCACTGTCAAGTCCCCCACTAAAACATGTCCCTTGGTGCCACATCTACGTGATTTCAAAATACCAGGCCTGGAAGTAAAGTCTTGGCAATAGCAGCTCACAATTCAGGCTGTTGCTCTGAGTACTGTGCTTTGGCATCATCAATGTTTACCTAGGGAACGTGAAACTTTAGAATTCTGATGCACCCTCAATATTCAGTGGGTCATGGTTCCTTGCTTTTTATACCCTTCCCCAGAGCTCTTTGGACTGGCAGGGACTCTTTTCTAGTGTCTGGTATGTATGATGATCATCACTCTGGCTTCTGGAACTATGTCTACAAGACAGCATTTTGCTATAAGCATTTTGCAATTGTCAGTTCACAATGTCTTTTATAATCCAAGGCTGTTATTACAAGCTCTCTAGGTACAAATAGAGATATACAAATAGTTTAAGATGGCATTTTTCTGACCAGGGATTCTGTCACCCACTGTCACCACAGCAGTGTGTGCAGTAGTCAGGGTGTCACTGCAGCAGCAGTGCTGAACAAAGGTACCACACAGACACAAAGATGCAATGGATCTTCCCAGTGCAGTCATCTGTCACTGATGGCTTATCTCCAAAGCAGCACATGGTGCCTGAACAGCGTCTTATCCCATTCCCACCATCATTTGCAGTACTCAGCTGTGGTGTTACGTGTCCTGCCTCAGCTCTGATTCTTTATTCATCAGCCTAGGCTCAACAGAGAGACACAGAGATGGCAGAAAATAGTACCAAAAAAGGCAGGGTTTAGTTGCGTTTTTCTTTCCTCTTGGGAAATTCGCCTGAAAGATTCAAGAGGAGGCAGCAGGACTCACAGTGAACACACGTAACAAAATACACTCTGCATCCTCACTGTCCATACAAACTTCAGCTGTTGCCAGAAAACATCTACCCTGCTTGTGAGATCTGAAAACATATCACAGATCTGAGAAGCATTAAGGTAAATGAGCTAAAACTCCTTCCTAGTTGTTAGATACAAATAAAGAAAGCTGTCTTAGAACTCCACTCTTTTCCCCATTTTCACCTATTTTTTTTAAGGCATCATCCATACCTGAGGGAATAATGGGTGAAGACAACCAACCTGGATCAGGATAAGAAGGCCTGTAGAGTTAAATTATCCTTTGAACATGAACCTCAGTAGAGCCTTACTGTAAATGCTAGAAGGAACTGAAAATGCAAAGAAAATAGTTAAAATAAAAATATGGTCAAATTCCTTAAGAAAATGAGATTTAGAAGAGTTTAACAGTGAAAATTATAGGAATCATGACGAAAAGAAAGGTGTTAACTTTTTCTCCTTTTTCCTACATTTACCAATCATTAAGCTCTGACAAAAACCTTCAGATATCATACAGCCCCATACCAGACACTGAAAAAAATTAACTATGCCTCAGGCAAAATCAGAACACTTCCCCACCTGTATTATTGTTTCTCTCCTATCTTAATTTTTCTATTAGTTGTTGATTGAATCTCATCCACAGTTGATAAGAACAGGTTGGTTCAGAAGGTGGTTTGTAAGCCAGATCTGGACTCCAATTTGTATCATAAACATCATCATCTTTTCTGTTTTCAGTACACTCACAGATCCACAGATCTTTGTCCTTCTTGCCTACCTTTATCTAACAGTTACAGTGAGGCAGGCTGGGGACCAATTGCTGACCCTTAGTGGCCACAGGTCAACATTTAGACACTGAACCCACTCAGTGCATGGGAATTTTTCTTTTATCATCATCTTCCTTGTTCTTCCAAATACTCATTTGATAGGACAGTTCAGGTTTATCTGAATGAAAGCAGAAAGCAACGCAAGGACAATCTTTAGAAGAGTGCGAGACCTCTGCCTGGTGTACCATGCAGTTTTCTCTTGCATTTTCATTGTTGTATCTTTAATAAAGTGGCAGTTTTAATTAAAAATTTTTTGAGTAGTTTAGGAATTCATAATGGCTCCCAGATACCTTGTTTTTTGTCAGAGAAAGCAGTTGAACAGCTTTTCAAACTCTGCATTAATATGTATTATGTTTTCTATCAAAGTTACTTTTTCTATCTCATGTAGTCAGTATTTTCAGAACTAGATCTCAAAGAATGTTCCTGTCCTTTAAATTTTATTAAAATCAACTGGTAAACTTAAAGGTATTTAGAAAGACTTGTTGGACAGCAAACACGTTGCTTAGGTTTCATTTTATGCATTTTAAATTTTCAATGGAAATTTTGAATAGAATGAATTTTATTTGTCATCTTCTTTCCTTGGACAGAAGCATGTCAGGAAATGGAAGCTGTTGGAGCCAGTTTTACAATGGATGGTGATGAACCAGTTCCATGGCATCACCCCATCCCTTCATGGAATTTGATAATTGCGAAAGACTCAGGTCCATGGAATTGTGGTTCTCATGTTTTTGAGACTTGGTGGAAAGGAAAGGGAACTTCAATTTACCTTTTCTCTTTTGTCAAGAACAACAAACCAGGAAAGAATGTGAAGAAGTTGTCTTATTACCACTGTTAATACACACAAAGCCTGCATCCCTCTATGCTCTGCATCTTCCAAATCCAGAGACTTGCACAGCCTCCCCAAAGGAGGTGTTGAAGGAGTCCTTCCAGGTGCATGGGGACTCAAAAGCAAGAGGAAGAGTAGAAATTTTGTCAATACCCATTTTAGTTCAGTATTGCACACAGGCATCAGCTGATGCCTAACAAATGCAAAAAAATAAAATAAATTATATTTCTATCATTACTGAAGTCAATTTGGCTGTCATACTGTTTTCATCTAGATAAAAGGAAGTGCTCTGAGAATGTCCATCATTATAAGAATGATGACTGCATTACTATAATACATTTCAGCTCAAAGCACTTCACAAAGCACAGAGCATAAGCACAAGCATAGATATATAAGCCTCTCTAGATAAAGAAAAAGTAATGGTCATATTAAAGCACAATCCACAGATGTGGGAAGAATACACAGTGCATAGAAATTTATTGTAATAAAAAAATATAGATAGAAGGGCTGCTTTGTGGTCTACATGCCATTTAATATCCTGCATTCAATTTGCTACAGTGTAAATCAAAAAAAAACCCACCCAAATTCCAAAAATGCCTCTTCCAGATTTGCCTTCATGTACAGCAAAATTTATCACCTCATTGACTTCTTGTTTAATTTAGCTTTAACAGTTGTTTTCTTCAGCAGTCTGTAATTAACTGTTCTTGTTTTCAGCTTATATGAGAGGCTAAGTTGTTGAACTGGTAAGGAAGATCTGGCCCTCTGTACTTAAGGTATACAAAATGCTTATCATAATTATTTTTGACACTTCAATCTCTCAGACTGAAAGGCCCATGAAATGCAATTCTGGTTTTGACACTTCCCTACTGTAACAGCAAAAACCACAAGAGTGTTCTGAACTTGAGTTTTCACTGTTCATACTGTGCTGGTCATGTTTGATGTACTTGAGAAATGAATTGGTAAACTCTTGCATTGATTTTTAGGGAATTGTACAAAGAAATATAAATTTACTCTTTATTTTTGCTGGGAAAGACTAGTTGAAACACTTTGAAATTAGAGCACCTTCTGCTGAATGTAATTGCAAACAGCCATAGATGAGAGGATTAGTTTTTATTTTTGATGCTCACCTTGCATTATTTGGTTTAGCTTGGTCTGATGTAATATCTTGTCACATACATGATGTGACAGATACAATTAAAACCAGTTTCATTTCACATCTTGAACAACTGATCGAAGGAGCATAGCTTGTTTGTGAAAGAAATAGTTTATCATAAAAACTTCAAATTATGCTTGTTTTCATCATTTATTTTATGAAACTCAAGAATTTAAACAATCTGCAGCACTAACAATTGTTTTTAAAATTGCCTCAATAAGTACATTATTTTCTTATTTGATAATAGATATCTTGATTTCTAGCCTAAACGACCTTCACTGCCTTGAAGGAATATTGGTTGAACACCTTATGAAGTTGTTGCTATTATAAATTTTACACATAATTTAAATCTATGTGAAGAAATACAGCATCATTGGAATGTTGCAATGGAATCTGGCCAACTAGATATTGTCTGTCTCATATCTCACTATGTCTCAGCCTTTCCAGCTTGGTGATCTCTATACAAAGTAAAGAATTTTCACACTCTTCTAGATTTAGTATTAAAGTAAGAATAAAAAAAAAAAAGAAGAAATATTAATACTGATAAAGCTGTGTAAATTATTGGTGTGTGTGTTTTGAAAAGCTAATGCATAATATGCAGCCTTGAAAGATAGAAGCTTTATGGTATAAGCTGTTCACTTCTTTATATTGTATTTCAGTATCTAGCACCTTGCACTTTCTTCTGTTTTTGTAATCCATGGGAACTCCAGAAAACCTCCAGGGTTCATGAATTGCAGCTGTGAAGTGTTTGTAAAAATAATATACCAGATAGTTGGAAAGAATTAAAATGGCTGAGAATTCAGATGGCTGAGTTATATCTTTGTAACAGGGTCTGCATAAAGGGATGCAGACACTGCCAGGCACCTAGGCCAGTATCCAAAAAGAAGTCGATAAATTGCTCCCAAGAACTGCATCTTAGTAAGAATAACTCAGTGGAAAGTGGAACTTTCTGTTTTATGAGCACATAGTGAAGACATTGTCCTTTTTTATTGAAACTCAAAAATTTTAACCCAAGAATTTACGCAATGACTGGGAGAAACTGTAAAACACTAGAGTTTACAGAAATCCAGTCCCAAGACTTGTTCAGATTGACTGGATTCTGAAAGTAGAACATGGACCTCAGCTTTGGTTTGATCCTCCCAAAGAGATTACTGCCTTGTGTGACTGAGGAATGTAATGTACCGGTGATAAACTGACAAGGAATAATGATGTATAAAAGATGAATAATTAGTTGGGACAAAGCACCAGAAGGCATACTGCTGAGAATTTAAATAAAATAATAAAATCCTAGTGCAGTGTATTTGTGTGATTAAAGAGCAGTGGTGAGACAGGCAAGATGTAAAAGAATGGAAATGGTAATTGGAAAAGGGAAAGAGGTTCTTGTCAGTAGGTTTTCTTCCAGTTTTTCCTAAGAGGCTGGACTAATTTTGCCTCTGCAGATTGGAAAATTATTCAAGATCCAGTGGTATTTCACTACCTATCATGCACCCCAGCTATTTGTGTCAGCTTAGGCTTCAGTTTATTTCCAAACTTATGCCACTTAAAATACAGGAGCTATGATTCCAAAATTGCAAACAAATTAGCACATATAACTGCAGAATTTTTTGTGGGGGTTTAGGAAATCTCAGACAAGAAAAAAAAATTCTCTTCAAGCCCATGTTTCCATCTTCTTTCCCTTTTCTGTGAAGTTGGTGTGTTCTCTAAGTATTGTGGGAAAGGAACACTGGACCACAGAGACAAATGCCTTTTCTCTGTGCAGGGACACTGTACGTGGAAATTGTTCCTTTTCCCTCCTAAGCACACTTACATCAGCTGCATAGGTTGTAAAATATGCATCTCATTCATGAGCACTCTAGTAAATTTCCATCACCAGATTTGAACTTTTCTTCAACAGTGGATAATCAGAAGAGATAAATACTTCCCTGCCTCCCTGCAGTGCAGGACAAAGATAGCCATCAGCACCCAAAATGAGGACAAAGAGAAGGAGCTTTGCCTTTTTATGTGCCTGCTCAAATTACTAAGAAGCAAAAAATCTTTAAGAGAAAGTTATTTTTGTAGATTAGGATCAATAAATATAACCAAAAGAGCCAGTTTTGAAGTGATAAATCTCTAAAGCTTAGCATAAAACCTCAAAAAAGGCAATTTGTACTGTGGGCATCAGCCATAATTTTCTTTCTTTATGTGCAAATCAGTCTAAGAAGTTTAATACATAATTCATGCGTGTGAGTAAATTTATTTATTTCCTTGGCATGGAATGATATTGTCTAAATAGAAAAGGATGTGAAAGCACAGCTATTCAGTAGGATCATAAGATAGGATTCATTATCTTCAAATGTATTCTGTGTGTGTTGCCGATGGATGATTTAATATAATGCACAGCCCCATTGCCAGTATTCTTTATGCCACACAAGCTTTAAAAGGCATTATTTGGCTAAAAGGCAGAGATGGCCTTATTTAGAGCTCTACTTATTATCTGATCCCTGAAAGTGAAGGGAGAAAAGGTCCACAGACTTTAGTGGTTTTTCATGTTAAAGAGAGATATTGGAACCCATTAACTTAAAGCTGAGACATCTTCCAGTGGTCATGGGATGTTGAGATGATATATGAAGGGACAACTTTGTAATTTAAATTCCTACCTACTGTTATTATTTTGCCAACAATATTTTCAGCCTACTTCGTATAAATTCCTATTTTCCTTACTTCACAGGAGACTGTGCTTCAGGCATACCAGCAAGTCAGATAGGTATCTAGATAAAGGTAATGCTATATATCCTGAGCAAAACCACTTCTTTAAAAAAAGCAGTCCAAGGTAAGTGTTCAGTGGATGTTACAGTAACACCAAAGGATCAGAGGTTCAGTCTTTATCCATTCCTAGGGCTGCAAAATTAGAAATCATCCTGCAGACCTTGAGAGTTTAAACCTCCCAGCACACACTGAGCTCTGGTGGAGAGGGTCTGAGTGGAGATTGTCCAAAATATCTTGTGTTTGATAGACAGGGCATCCTGTTTCTCCAAGTGTTCACAGCTTCTCATCACCCAAGTGAAGCACTGATAGTCTTTTTTCATTGGACGGAACTCAGCTGCTTCATTTGTTTCAGAAAAATATTGTCTGATGGTTCAAGGGCAAGAAACTTTGGATTCCAGGTAGGGAAAAGCAGAGTTGCAGGGCAATGTTGTTTACTAAAGCCTAGGAGAGATGCAATATTTTTTTTTTTTGAGACTCTTTTGGAAGGCAAATAGTGAGGCCAGCCATATCTTGCCATGATTACATGAATTTTCATACTTCCCTAAAATTGTTGCTAACTTCTGAGATTTGTTTGGTTGTCTTGTATGAAGCATCTTGTATGAGTTACATACTTGGCTATTTCACACATGGTAAGAATGTAGGACTGTTAATTTAAAAGAGTCAGGTTTTTGTTACAGACTCATAGTTTTGGTGCATTTCATGCAGAATTTGGCTAAAGTGGAGTTATTTCAGGTTTTTTTATTGAAGGTGTTTGCCCACAAAACAATGTGGTGTTCTGTAACAGGTCTATTTCTTGCTCAGCGCTAATTCATTGTATCCAGAAGCTGATATCTGAGCTGAAAATACAGAAGTCAACATTATTTAAGGCTGTTTTGATCTCCATGACATTGTTTGGCTGTAACTTCTTATCCCAGTAGTATTGTCATTGAGGGTACAGGAATGACCTGCTGGAGAATTTCCAAATAGGCTTGTGCTTGTGATTCATTATTCATTAAAGGAGACAATCTATACAAGGATTTTAGGGTAGTCTAGTATGATGTGCTGCTTTCTTCTTCATCCTTGTTCTCTATTCTGCTGATTAGAAACAGAGTCTGAGTTTTCTGGGATAGAAGGACAGCTTGATTAAAACAAAAGGCAAGAATATGACTTTTAAAAATGGAAGGCCTTGTTTCACAAGGAGAAGTTAGTGATGTGTAGAATGAGTTTAAGTGACAGGAGTCAAACCGAGAGCCATGTCCTCAGCATGCAGATTCTTACTTGATGGCACTTGTTCCCTCTCAGCACCAAGGCAGAGGTGGTCCTGGAAGGGCTTTTCTCATTGCCCTTGGATGAAGGGCAGAGCCCTGGAAGGTGATATTTGATTCCCCAGGTGGAAAAAAAAAACAGGTGACTCTGAATTGACAAGGACAAAGGGGGCACCACTGTTGGGCAAATGTCCCAATAAAATAACTGGATTATTTATGAGGATGACGAATATTGTGAAGTGAAAAGCATGATTAGTGGAAAAATATTAATAAACAAATTATTAAAGGAAAATGAACTAGTGAAAGAGAAAATTATAAAGTAAAAGAAATGAACTTTTTACAATTACTAAAGTTATTCTGATGTCTTTATTTTGTACTTGAGTGTCCCTATAACAGCCATTTTGCAAAGAGCTAAAGAAGGACATTCCTTCTCTCATACAAAGCATCTCTCTGACAAACAAATGTAATAAGTGATGTGATTCAGCACTTCATTCACTGTCCAAAATTTAAGAATGTGAGCTACTCAGTTGCTTTTTGATTAGTCATATGAGTGTGGCAAATGCATAATTTTAATATAAATATTTAATGCTTGTGCTCTGTAAGTAGTGAATAGTGATACTGAATGTTAAATTTTGAATAATACAGATCTCATTTTCTGGAGGGTAGGGCATCTGTGACTTTTTACAAATGTTTTCATTTGTCCCACACAAAGACTATTTCAACAAATTACCTACACGCGTGCATAGTTTAATGTGTGGATACTCATGGATTTAAGCTTTAAAATTGATCTTTAAAGCCTTAATTTGTTTAATTGCATTACTGAATTAAGGCATGAGATGTTTAAAAATGTCTTGAACTGAACTCTTTGACATTCAATTAAAATTTGTAAACCACTTCCTACAGCATCAGCCATTACCCATTAATTTGTACTTTATTTACTGACAAGTGCAGGATGAAAGTCTCTGTACCAAAAGTGGAACACACTGCTTTGCAGTGATTCTGCTGTGTACCATCCAAGGAGGAAATGAAGTTTTGAGGCCTTTTCCTATGGCAGAGTTTTCTATCATCAGTAGAGCACAGGCCTGTCCCACAGCCAGAATGTTGAAAGAGGGAAGTACAGGCTAAAACAGAGGAAGCAAGCATTCACAGACTGATGGAGGAGAAAAGACAATTGTAGAAGAGGGATGTGACATGATTTTCCTAGGTTGTCTTTTCATGTTTTTTGTTTGTGTTTGTTGGTTTGGGGTTTTTTAATGTAAACAGGTCCCTTGGCATCATTTTATCTATAATTATAAATAAGCTGTGCATAGGACTGAAGTAACTCACTAGGGTCAAGTCTATAACTAGTCAGAGGTTACTTAAGTCAGGGGAGTTACAACAGAGCTTTGGCACATGGAGGTTTAGTTAGTCAGAAATGTCTGCTCTGATGGAAAGCAAAAGAAAACCAGCTTGAAAGATACTGCACCCTTTGAGGGTCAGTATAATCCTGTCAGTATTTAAAATGGATTTCAGAGCTGGTAATGTGACTGAAGTTGGGTCTGCACCAGATTCCTGGTTCAGTGAACAAAACTTAAGAGTCTGTGTCACTTTGAAGATAAAATAATCTCTCTCAGGACATACTGTCAAAAGTCTGATGAGATGAAGTGCTGCAGCTTTGACTGATTCTTTAGTTGTGCTTTGACTTCAGCGTCCTTTGGGTTATTCTTTATTAATCTAAAGAAATCACACCTTCTGGCTATTTCACACTGTTTGAATTGCTAAACAGGTTTGGCTCCTCGATTTCTAATTCCAAAGGAGTCCTCCAGATCATATGAATGACCTCGGGCAATATTGCTAGTACCTGAAAACAATTCTCTGGATTTAGTTACTAGCAGTGTAGTCAATATCACACAGGCTTATTCAGGAATTTCTTTGGATGCAGAAAAGTCACAGTAGCAGTACTTGACATTGAAACTCCAACTGCAGTTCTGGGCTTCCTCCACAGTTCTGGACTTAATATTCTATTCTCCATGCTCTTCATCTATACTAGCAACACACTGAAATTAGTGACTGTTCCAAATTAACTATAGTCAGTGGGTTTCTTTGATGTTTAAATATCATTGCAGAGCCTCCAGCTTCCCACATGGACCCTGTAAAACCCTATGTACAGTTGAAAAATTCTTCTTACAGAGAACAAGGGAGCAGGTGACTTTCTTATTGGTTTCTTACTCTCTATGTAGCACAGAGGTCTTGAGTCACTTCCTTTGCCAAAATACCAAACAAATAATAGTATTGGTAAGTGCTAATGATTTATGGGGTCTAGATCTTAATAATCATGGGATTATTAAAGGAGTTTTGAATTTACTTCATATCACTGTGTTGATTGTAAGCTGCCACAGCCAAGTATGAGGACTTAGTCCTCCTCCTAATGAATGGTTGGTTGGGCTTTTTCATTTATATTATTTCACTTGTGCTTATTGAATGTTGAAGTTATTTAATGGCTTAGAAAGCAATGTATTTTGTCTAGATCTATTCATCCCAGAGGCAGAGGTTTCGATTTCCTTCTTTTTTACGCTACTCAGTACAGAGTAAAAGCAGACTGAGGAAGAATTCAAGAGGCTGACAGTCTATATTCCCTTGAGAGTAATTTTTTCTCAGGTTGGAGACATTTGGCTCAAGTTCCTTTATTTTAAAGTTCTTTTCTGTTTTCTTCTTTTTCTTCCTTTAACATTTAAATTCTACTGAGTAATTGTACTCTGATAATAACTTCTCTGAAAAGAGATGTTATTTCTTCTGACTTTATTAGCAGTCATTCCTGATGAAAACATTGTGGAGAATGAGAAATTTGCAACACAATAGATTATTCATTAGCTGTTCCAGTAGATAAGTTTGGCGCAAAATCATTTCAATCTACTGATTATATGTTTTGAGTAAAATGAGTTTAACGTTTTTTTTAAAAATCTTAGTTGATCTGAATATTTTTTATTCTTCTATAAAGGATTTCAGTGAAACATATTTTTTTAAAGGTAATATTTGCAAGATGTGGAAAGAGACTTCCATTCCCTCCATCCCTGCTCTGCAGCTTTGTTTCCCTAAAGCCACTGTCCCAGCCTTGGATCCCCCAGGTCCTTGACGTCATTTTGATGGACTCTCAATCCACTGAGTTGTCCTTTTGATTTCTTAATACCTGCAAATTCTCATAGCTCAAGCTTTTCCTGCTTCACTAGTGCCTGTTACCCCATTGTCCTGCTGGTCCTGATGTCTCAAGTCCTCCTGATGAAGCCTGTTAAGTTCAGGGCTGCCAGCAGGATGCAGAGAAATGGGGCAGCATTTCAGGCTCTTGGAAATCTGGAACAAATCACTCAAATCAAACTGCAAATGCAAATTTTAGTCGCAGTGTAGAGGCAGACCTGGCCTGCACAAGTAAATCCTTTGTTATTGTGGATATTTTTGGGCCATGTAGACATTGGTGTGTGGAGCCTTCGTGGCACGTAGTGCTTAACCTGGGTCTGACACTGCACTGAGCCCCACAGTCCCAAACCCCAAAGCTGACTGAAGGCTCCTGTGTACATTGGGGGCAAGGGAAGTAGAATAGATGTATCCTAAGGCTGGCAAGACTTTTCTGTAAGGATCATCAGAAAATGGTGGGAAAATGCTGTCTAAGGGAAATTTCTGTTCTCTGTGACAAAGAGTCAATATTTTTCACTGAAAAATCTAATGAGAATGAAACCTTGTATTCTGGGAAAAGATCTGCAGGGAAAAAATAAATTCTAATAAACTTTCTGAGTTTTATTCAAACATTAATTTGCTTCTCCTGCTTCTATTTTCACTCATTTCTTTCTCATTTTTCCTCATGCCAACTGTGCCACTTATGACCCTCTCATTCCCTTATCATATTCTTTCAGTTCATTTGTTACCTCCTCTGGCAGCACCAAACACATTTTTTCTCGCTGTATTTTTACAAGTTATCTCCTGCCACAAAATAAACTCCCCCTGTTTGTGGAAGATTTACACAATCTCCTATTTTCTCAGTTGTTTCTGAATCGTGACTTTATGCTTAAGCTCTTCAGACTTGCACCTTTGGCAATAAACCTTATTTTTTCCTTCATTTATTAGATTCTTCTCATCCCCTGGGTAATCCTGTTCTTTGTCTTTCCTTTGCATTGTAAATTCCTTTTGTATTGGTTCTCCAAGAATTTATAGTGTCTGTTGCTCTGACTCTGTGCCTGACTTTCTATTAATGATATTGAGAGACTTTATTTAAATTATGGCAGTGAACAACTGTATGACCTTCAGACATGCTTTGAAACTGGGGAGTAAACATTCTGGATAATCAACAGTTTTCACTGGAATCATCAGAAGATTACATTATTTGTTGTGTAAGGGAAGAATGTAATTGAACCACAAGTTCATGAATCTTGAACATGAATCTTGATCCAAAAAAGTTAATTCCACTTTAATGTCACATTTATGACCATCCCCCTGCTAAATCAAAGGCTGTTGGTATTGTTCTCGAGAGGAAATACTGCTTATGTAGATTAATTTTTTTCTGAGTATGAAAGGCCACAAATATTTCCAGAATGCTAATGACATTTAACACTGTCTAGTTGTTGTGTTGCCTCATACACTGTGCTGTTATTTTTTGTCTTCTTTCATTCTTCTCTTTTTCTTTCTTCAGAGCATAGAAAATAAAATTTAAAAAGTTTAAAGCTTGATTACTTGTCTTGTCAGAGGCAAACCAGACCCTGGATGGAAGAGAATTGTTTCCTGATGGAATAATACTCTGTAACTGAGGTGTTTGAAGTATTTGAAATTGTGGCTAAAACGAACATGGGACTTCCCTCTAAATTTCTTTTATAGTAACAATGTTTCATGAAGCATAGACCATGAGATGCAGAAGGAGAAAACAGAAGGAAGAGGTGTCTGGGGTTTGTTTCGTTCATTTGATGGCACTTAGGTACCCTAAAGACATGGCTTTGAGAGCTCACATTTCTTTTCCACTATGGAAGATTTACTGGAAGTCTACTACATATTAAAATAATATATTTTTCATTAACTAATATCAGAATTTTATGCTCTCTGTTGCACTCCTAATTTTTCACAAGTTGGTAGGAAATGAAAAATATTTCACCAGATCTCAGAAATTATTATGTGAAAATGTGAAAATAGTGTTTTGGGGATAATTGCCTATTTTCAGAAGTGTGCAGACTATCCCTATATATTTTCATTAAAAATGTACCAAAATTTTCATTTGGTCTTTGGAATTTCTCTGGGTTTAATACTATTTGAGATCACAAGAATACTATAAACCTTCACCACCTCACTGAGGAGGTTTCAATATTCTGTTGAGTGTTCACATGAAGCTGTGGATACAAATGAGAGAATGGAGTCCCTGTTTCATGTGTGCAAGCTCTCTTTATGCACAGCTTAATAATCAGCAGTGTGATTCTTCAGAGGACAACAATAGGCTTTGATTTTGAATTTTTTTCATCAGAGCTACCATTGGAAACTCATGTCCAAAAGGAGAGTATTTTTTCCCTGACCTTACTGTTGTTTTTAAAATACAAAAAATAAGTATTGGCTAATAAATGTATTTTCTAGACATGCCTGCCCACTAAGTCTTCTTTGAATCATTCTTCACCATTACTTGCTGTCTCTTAGTTGGTATTTCTGGCTTTCAGTGCTGAAATGAATGGGGGTAATGACAAAGGCATGGAGAGTATTAAGTGGTTTGTGCCACTCTTGAGCAGCTCGTGCAGCTCTTAATGGTTCCTTTGTAAATAGTAAACAGGATTGTTCTCAGTGCTTGATTTAACAATATATGATTCACTTCATGCAGATGATTTTCTTAACTATAAGAACTCCATACACTGGGAGCCATTTAGAGACCTTGGTTAAAGAACTGTCTTCAGCTGAGTCAGATGGAGTTCTCTAAGCAGCATAGATGTTGGGATCTAACTGATTCCCTTGCAAGCCAGGTGCAAAGCTAATTTCTGTCTGTACCAATATATGGAAGAGAATGGCAGCAAGGCTGTAGTGGCATGGATATAACTCTGTGTTGGGTAGTGGAGAAGCATGGTTAATGAGAAAGTATCTGACATACTTAGATGGCTAAAGGAGGACAGGTGAGGAAATCCTCCTCCCTTGACATCTGGTGGAGACACACCCAGCAGGAGTAACGATTTGTATTCATTTTGGCAGATGCAGCATGCCATGTGACAGTGCTCTTTTGACTCACAAGCAGCTATAATGAAAATACATGGCAGTTATAATTGCTCAACACTGCAAGTGATAATTTAAATATTGAGTTACTCTGCTGTATGAGTTTTTAAGACTGTGCTTCTCTGTAAGTGCTTTGGGTTTCAGCTGTGTGCTGCTCAAAAGAGTAGACTAATTCTCTTTCCAGGAAAAATAGATTCTTGGACCTTGATAATTTTAAATATTCAAACTTTACAACTTTCCAATAATTGTAATTGCAATGTTTGTTTATGTAATGCCACAACATTGATTTGAGGTTTAATAATTTTAATTGAAGGTTGTATTTCAGTCTAAACTTGCAAATAAGAGTATTGTCAGAAAGTACAGTGAGTTCTTTGGTATCAATACCACTGAGTTTGACATTTGTCACGTGGGAAAAAACCTGCTATTGATGGAGTTTTTCTTGTTTATGTTGTTTTTAAACCCAAGGAAGTTGTATTTTGCCAGTGTAAGGTGTTCTCTGTGAGTGTGCTGAGTGGCAATGAGAGCACTTTCTGTGTCTGCAAGGGCCAACTGTGTTAAGTGATGCTACTTAGAGAGTGACCACAGATTGCACTGACACTGTGTTCATTTGGTGAGAGGCTGGGAGTTTGTAGAGCCTTTCCACGGCCTCAGCTTAGCCTGAATTCCTGTCCACATAGGCTACTTCTTCCCTGTTAGTCATTTCAGTTGTGCTATTTGTGAAAATAAGTCAATAGTCTGCTCTAGGAATATAATCCTTGTGTATCTCTCATTTCAGGCTGGTGGCCTAATAGTCCTGGGTGGCCACACTGCTTTTTGGTTTCTGCACAACACATCTCTCATTGGTTTGAGTGGACACACACCAATCCATCTGTGATTCCTTTTGCATACTCCTGACTCCCTTGGGTCAGACCTGACTCTCCTGGGTCAGTTTATCTTAGTCCTGATCCTTTGACCTTATCCTGTTGCACAGTTCAGTTGCCTGCCGACCCTGTTTGGTTATTTTCTATTCCTGCTCCATTGACAGTGTCGTTAGGAGATGTAAGAGAAGATATGTTGTCCAAATGGATTGTTTAAATCTTAGGAAAAATAATTGAGACAAGTCAGGAACGATATTTATGTTTATAGTGATAAGAGGTTTAAAGCTAATGTGGCCCATTTGATCATGTTATATGACATTCTCTACCTCACAAACTTGTATTTTTTACAACTTTTCCTCTCTTAATCCTAGTTTAAAAAGTAGACTTACAAATATTCCAAATATGATTTGACATCTCTTTTTACTGCCATGTCCAGCTATTCTTATTCCCAGTAATAGAAACTGAAAAGAATATTTTAAAATCTATTTTTCATATTTAGTCGCTTCTTTGTTTTCTGGAGAGCTGAGGTGAATCTTTTCAGTGTTGTGTGGACACACTTTCAAAAAAGATGCTTGGCATTGTGCAGTGAGCTGAAGAAGAATCTCTCTAACTGTTCCATAGCCTGCTCTAGCTGTCTTCCTGATAGGTATTGATAATAACAGGAAGACTTTAATGTAGACAAATTGAACCCAACTCTAGGCTGCTCCTAATTATTTTGATTCTTTTTCACCCTGATAGCTGGGTATCTGGTAGTGTTTGACACCCAAATTCAAATAAACTTGCTGTTGTTTGTACCTGCATCACCTGGTGTCCTCGGATTTGGAGGGGATTCTTTAGCAGAAATTCCTACTGCATGTTACATCAATTCCCAAACCATATAAAAGTTTCTCTTACGCCATGTGTGAATTCTTTTTATTTTCATGATTAGAAGTTTAATACTTACATTTTCCTGTTCTGTCAAATACTGTTGTCATAAAACCTCATTATATCTCTGTACCTGGTGACTACAGCATATTGCAAATATATTTGCTATTTGCCTATTGCTTATTTATGAAACATATGCCCAGTGTTTGTCCAATACTCTGGAACACTTCATGGGAGGCAACACATGGCACCTGTTCTTAGTTAAGGAAAATGTTGCTGAATCAGAAACTGATTAAGGATTCCTTTGCTTCACATGCAAAATTCCATTGCCTGAAGGAGGAAAAAAAAAATAAACTGAATAACTTTGACTGAAAGCACCATTCTGTTGACAAATATCTGCCTAGCTGCTATGTTGTGCTCATTCAAATCCTTCCTCAGAATTTCCCACCATGCTGCTGCACTTTCACAAAGTTCAGTAGCAGCCAGAAATCTGCTAGCTGCTTATGAAGCTAGTCATAAATTTATCCTTTCACAAGTATTTGTGGTTTCCATTATTTTTTTCCTCTCATGCAGTTAATATGATTGTAAAATCATTGTTTTAAACTTTTTCCCTGAGTCAGTAGTACTTAGTATGTATGGGTGTATACATAACTCAAGTAAATAACTTTTAATAAATTTCCAGCTTGCTGCAAGAGGATTTAATCTATGGAGAGCTTCATTCACAGGAAATATTTACCTATCCATCCCCTCAGGCTATGCAGGAGATATACTTTAGATAAGAGAGCAGGCTCTGTGCAAATAAACTTGAGATTATTCTCTACCTTGAGATAGCAAACACATCATTGACTGCCTGAAGAGCTCCCATGGACTCATGGAAGTGGGAATTCCCCTCTCTCTAGTTTTATTTAGGATCTTCTGCTACTTTTATGGCCTCATTATCCCTTCTGTCCCAGCCAGAAATAAAACAGTCTGACCACTGATTTTCAGTTCCCAGTAATATTTTATTAATTATTAATATATGTATTAGATATTATAATAATTAAATATTATATGACATATTAATTTATTAATATAAATTAATCAGTAATTGTTTTTATAAATGTGTGTGATTTTTCCCAAGATTCTTCAAAGGAATGTAAAATATTCTTAATATTGGTGTTTTCACCACTAAATTGCTGTAGAAGTAGAGCTTTATTTAGAAAAAAGATTTTTTTCCATGCAAAAAAGAAAAAAAATATTTACCAGGTAATTGCCTGTGTGACTAGCATGGTATTATTCATGAAAAACATTGAGCTCAATGCAAGTTAATGTAAGTAAAGTATTCTAAACTCATTGAAACTTACGTCCCTTTCTGTACTGGACTAACCATCATAGTTGAGAATGTAAGTAGGGATTTGAGAGGGTCTTTTGTTGTTATTGTGCATTCTTTTTTATATTTTGAGCTATCTCTTAATTTGCAATTTCTTTCTTATCTAAATCCTTGCCTTTCCTTACCACAAGCATAAATAATCTGTTGTTTTTCTGATCCCACAATACCCATTGACTCCATCTGAATTTTCCATATAAAACGATTTTAAGATAAGGTGTTAAATATTAAATCTACAACAATATTTTTCATTATTTGCTTGAAGTGTTGTTGAATTGATACAATGGGCAAAGCTGACCAGGCAGAGGAGAAAAACTGTTCATAAAGTCAAAGAGTATGATGTACAGAGATGAAGGACAGAGAATTGCTTTAATCAACCTGTCAGGAAGAGACCCTAAGTGAGTAGCCAATTAAAGAAGGTTGTTCTCACATAAAGACTAAATGCCACATTATAACATAATCCACACCTTAAACACTCATTGATTTTTACAAGGTGTTTCATCTGTAAAAAGGTGGTAAAAGATACAGATTTCAATGAAAATTCAGTTGAATAGGATTAATTAATCATACCATTTCAGATCACTTATGATCTTCATTTTGGGAACAAGGACATTATATTGTCACGTGCTGTGTCCAGAGCTGGGCTGCCCAGTACATGGGCTGACTGCAGAAAGTCCAAGGAAGAGACACAGAGACACAGAACTTAGAGAATCTCCTGTTTAAAGAGATTCTTAGGGAGCTGGGAAGAGAGAAATGCCATGTGGATCTCAGCAATGCATGAAAAAAGTGGGGAGAGACTTTAACCAGGCTCTTACCAGTGGTGCCCACTGAAAGGACAGCAGGCAAAGAAATTTCATTTAAGCATCAGAAAAAAAACTTTTACTGTTAGAGTGGAGAAAAACTGGGAAAGGTTACACAGGGAGGTTGTGGATATTATATCTATGGATATAATACAATGGACACAGCCCTGAACAAACAGCTCTGACCCTTTTCTGAGCAGGAGGCTCCATGAGACAGTCTCCAGAGATGTGTGCCAACCTCATCTGTGCTCTGATTGTGCAATTCTGTCACACTGGGCAGTTTTCTTATTCAGGAAAAGTTTTATAGGAGCTCAGATTTTCTCCAGCTTCTGCAAGGCAAGATTATTGTATAGATTTTTTAAGGTATGTATAGGAGACACATGTTTTTCATGGTCACATTGATGGATTTTATTGCAAAGAAAAATGATGTTGTTCTTCTGTAGACTAAGTGGGTCTGAAAGACCATAGAATTTTTGCAAAGAAGAAAATACTTTTCAGAGGGTGGAAAACACAAAGAGTCCACTTTGAAAAAAGTGAGGTATTTTTAAAAGACTGTGTAACGTTAGTTCAGGGTAAACATATGCAGAATGATAGCCTGTATTATTCTGCCTGGATGCTTAAAATTTCTACATGAAATAATTACTTTTTTAGTATTTATCTTGCAATTGAGTAAGCTGGGCAACAAAGAATATAAATAAACAATACAGTAACACTTTGTTATACACAGAAATAGAAACCTATCTAGGAAGTGTAATTTCTAGACTCTGATTTAATATTCCATTGCATTAATTGGAATTACATTGTATTATTCAGTAAGATTTGTAATAAGGAAATTCTGATCATTATATTAAATCCATCAGAAGTTAAAATTAGTAACTTACTGTTTAAGTGACATTGTAGAGAACAAGTTTGTTCTTGTTCTGTCAAACAGCTGGTTTTTGTGAGACCCATAAAGGTGAAATCACAGCTGCAATTGAAATTTAATAAAACCCAAGATCCTGAGTCCCACAAGTGCTTTCAAAAATTGTACCTTCCATGTCTAACAAACATTTCTATAAAGTTGCAGAAAAGTAGCTGGAAAATAGTGTGAAAAAGATGTTTGCATAAATATTAAGTTGGGTACAGCTGTTCTAAGAAAGCATGAAGCTAAAATAGCATAGGAAATGGAAGCAAAGAATTCTTTTATGTTTAAAATATGAGCCTACATAAGAAGAGATTAATGAGAATAGTTGGAAAATGAATTCATTTAAATATGAGCTATTTCCTTTTTTGGACCTGTTAAGTTACAGTTTCATGAATATTTGTCAAAGTTAATGTTGTGAAGCTGAGCTGTTGCTTTTTCTTGGAGAATAATTCTTGTTGTCTTCCTTTGTGTTACATATTCTCTTTAGGAAAATGAAGAGAATGCATTGATTAATATATATGCTGCTAAATCCTCACGCATAGCTTGATTCAGTTACGGAACAAAAACATTTTGCTTCTTGTGAAAAAGTAATGAACTGTATAAATACAGGAATCAAAGCTTAAAGTTGGCTGAAACTGATGAAGGGCTCTTCTCCTTGGAAACTTAATCTTTGTTCCGTTTCTTGACATTCAGATAAGAGCCATCAGGTTTTTCCAGACTTGCTCATGCAGGGTCACATCCATTATGGTGCTGACAGTCTCAAGGGAAGAACAATGCTTTGTCCAGTTGTGAGGTGATGTACTTGGAAATAATGCAGCTGCTGCTGCAGATGCAAAAACAAACCAACCAACCTCTTCATGGTATACTGCAGTGAAACAATAAAGAAAAACCTTTCTTAAATGAGGTTTGGATATGTATAAAAATATTATTATTATTGTTATTATTAGTTTCTAAATTATAATTGCATGAAGAGCCTCAGATATATGCTTAATCTTGGTTTTTAAGAAGCCATGCATATAATGATGCATGTGGGGTCAGTGAAGGTATTCTGCCTGTAGGAAGGGAAGTACTCTAAAGCACAGCTGAGTGGTCAGTCACAGTCACAACTGTTCACAATAATGCCCTTCAACATTCAAACACAAGGACTGCATTCTGTGCAGGGTGATAGGTCTCCAAGTCAATGTCTTCTGGGTACACCTGGTCTGTGTGCTTGTAGCATGGGACTTTCAATACTTGGAAAAAAAGTCCCTAGCATTTTTTAAGTCAAATAAAGCATTGTCATTGCCTTAAATGGATTTTTTTTTCCCCCCTGTAATTTGGTTGCATGTTGAAAAATTGGTT
The DNA here is from genome assembly GCF_001522545.3 of Parus major. NCBI lineage: Eukaryota > Metazoa > Chordata > Aves > Passeriformes > Paridae > Parus > Parus major. Next base: position 10,395,827 of record NC_031773.1, read on the forward strand.
ATATTGTTTATTCCTAAATATTCTCCTGAGGCAGGTAGGTTTTGCCCTGTGGAGATACTTTTGAAAGTTAAAATAAAAGCTTCTGCAGTTTCTAGTCTTATTAAGGAGAAATTCCCCCCCATGTACTGAAGTTGTCTCTTGAGTACTCAAAAATTGGCTTACACATATATCTCTAGTGCCAGCCAGATGGCATAGTCCGTGGTATGGAATGTCTAGGAAAGAAGTATGCTTGGGCATAGGATGATAGAACTCCTGAACTCTTGAGACCACAGGAAGGACATCCAAAAACATCTCAACCATTCCTAGAAACTGTTTAGGCAGTTAAACTCTGGGCCCAGGTTATGTGTAGATACCAAAATCTAGATTCTTATTCTGGATCTGTATCTCTGCCTCATGCCTTTACTCACTTAGTGTAAAGGAGTAAAAGGACACTATACTGCCTTCTAACCACATTCCCTACTTGAAATGTGTTCTTATATGTGTGTTTGTATATATATATATATATATATATGTATATGTGTATATATATATATATATTTAACTGTAAATGAATAGTCACACATGGTGCATTGGTTTTGGTATACATATGAGATCTCTCATCCTTGGAGATACTCAAAAGCCAGCTGGACATAGTCCTGTGAATTCTGCTGTAGTGACCCTGCTTGAGCAGAGGTGTTGGACCAGGTGGCCTCCAGAGGTCCCTTCCAACCTCAGCCCTTCTGTGGCTCTGTGTGTTGTTTGCTTATAGGCAAATTTTGAGCTAATAGGAATATGCCAGTAGATGGTGCTCATGAATATATAGCTTTGTTCTCACAAAATTAGCAATTTTTTGGTAATGAATGTTACCAGGATTCCAGCATATTGTTTATGTGGCTCTTTTAACAGCTGCATAATTAAAGTTCAGCACATACATAATTGTTTGCAAGGTAAGAGTCTAAATTATGCCAGAAGGTTGTAGATGAAACTGATCCCATAATAATTTCCTCAGCTGCCTTCATGCTAGCATGAGTCCTCCAAAACCAAATTATATCTAATCTGTTTGAATTTCCCACTACAAAATTACATTGTTCCTTGGCTCTGGAACTATCCCAAATCAAAGAATGTTGAACATGTCAGGGAATGCTGAACATGAGCTACTGGCCTCAGTGCTTTATCACAGATAAATTAGGATAATAACATCTTCTGTTTGCTCAGGCTGCAGGAACTGACCTGAGAACTGCATTGGACTCAACTGTGTTGAACAGATGTTGTAACAAGATGATAAAAAAATCCAATTTGTTCTACAGAAAAAAAGAAAAGTGTTTTATTTACATGAAGGGCATAACCACATTAAAACAGTTTGATGATTATACATTTCAGAAAGTTGTTGCTGTTAGAGTTACGACTAGGGCTTATGAAAGACACATTTACAAGTCATCATGTCAGTGGCTGCTGTAGACATAATGACCCCCTGAAAATGCTGCAGTGGGAACTGCAGTGGGAATTGGGTGCTTAAGCTGAATGGTGAAACTAGAAACTCAAATAGGGAACTTGAAAACCTGAAGCTGAATGAGAAGCCACAAGAAGTTAACTGTTAATGTGTAAGAATGGTATCTGAATTCCTACCCCATGGCAAGAGCTAATCTCTGTCCTTGGATCCTGTGGAGGGATGCAGTTTGGAGTCTAGCCACTTCCAGATTTATTTTTATGGAACAAGGGAACTACTGCTGTCATTGTAAGGAAACACTAGTAGCATGATAATACCTGATTTTCATAGGCCACAGTAAGTGGGTAGACACACTATGTGGCTTACTCTCCAGGAGGCAGGAGAAAGCTGCCTTCTGCAGCCTGCACTCACCTGTCTCCCAGGTGAGAACTTCCACCACCCCATGGCTGTCTGATGCAGGTGGGCACTCTGCCCAGCCCAACAAACAGAGGGACTTGACTGAAAGGAGAGGGAAAAACAGAGACTGACCCTGCAGCTTGGTGCCCTGGCATGCACTGGTGAGCTGTGCAGACATAGGCAGGTCACATTAGTCTCTGGTAAAAATGCAGAAACTCTCCAGAGACCAGGCACCATGGATTAAAACTCTCCATTCTAGATGATTTTCGTGTGTACTTAAGAGCCTGTTCCTCCATGCCTTGTTTTCCTGTGTCCCCACAAGGCCTGCTTTCCTGCCCACACAATGTCTCTGCTCCAGCAGCACCAGAGTATTCCTCCACTTGGGCCAGCCTGCAGCCTGCTCGTTCACACATTATTGGCAAAGTGGCTTTTGTTCACCTCCAGCTAAGGAGGAGCTCGGTCCAAAGTCATTTTTCGTCCCAGGAGAGGGTTCTCTTGTGTAGATCAGGGATTTTTCTCAGCTGTTGAAAAAATTTCCATGCAGGTTTCCAGGCATGTGACCCATAATGGAGCTGGTGATTTGGGAAATTTCTCATATTGACTGAATCCCACACTGAAGAGCTTTCTTGCTAGGTCTTACAGAGAACTTGAGTGTGCCCATGCAGCTCAAGTGCCAGGGCAGTGCAGGGGGAAGAACATCTTCCTGGTGAAGAACAGAGGGAAGAGCATCTTCCTGGCATCTTCTTGGCATGGACTGAGTGCAGCCCACCAGGAAATTGGCCAAGCTGTTTTTGGATTTGACTCATTCCTGAAACAAATGCTAAAATTATTTAGCAGCTCATGTGAGTAAATTCATGCTTTTAAATGATAGGAAAATGGGGGTGTATAAATTTGACACAGAAAAACATACCCTTATTTTAGTGCAGGATAAGGCAAAAGCTGAAAGTTTTGTGTTAATGGATTCACATATTGTTTACATTGTATTATTTTGTTGGTCCTTAAATACAAAAACATCATTATAAATATTTTAGATATTTTCAGCTTGTAAATTCTTTTGCCGCAGCTGGTGGTCTATTTTGCCAATTTGGATTAAAGGAACCAGTTGGAAATCTAATCCATTTTACAAACAGAGTTAAAAGGAGAATAACTTACAACACCTGCTAATAACTCCCCAGCCAGTTTCCCTGTTTCTTTTTGAGGTTTTTTTTCCCCCCTACTTTTCCATCACTGTGCCAGGGTTTGATCATTGACTCACTGTTGTGAAAGGCAGCATTGCCACCGACTTTGGGTGCAGACTTTGAAGCTCTAGAGGTGGCTGCAAGGCTCAGTGTGCTGTGGAAAGCTGCAAAGCTGCAGCTGTGTTTGCTGATGGACTGCCTGGAGCCACTGTGGGGCCACCCCCCACACATCAGCACTCTCATATCAGCACTGCAGAGGCTGCTCTCAGTTCTGGCATTATCTTTAAGCCAGGCAGCTCAATCTGCATGTGGCAGAGCAAAGCTTGGGGCAGGCTGGTTTGATGTGCATGTGCCCTTGGAGAGACAGGGAGCAACTGAAGGAACTGACTGCAGAGGGAACCAAACAACTGTGCCCAAAGGAACAAAATATGCACAAAGCTGTAAATTAAGGGGAGAGGAGGAACAGAAATGCTCATGAATAAATTTATAGCTTCTGTTGTATGCTTGTAAAATTCATTTTATAGCACACAGACTCTCAAGTGCATCATCTTCCATGAGGTACCTAGAAAATTTGTGAATGTGAGAGCACTACCAGCAGATGGAAAGCTACTATGATGAGTTTACACAAAATTCCCTGTCAGTCTGACTCATCCACCCACCTGGTCTGTGCTGCCAGTGAGGTCAGACTTCACAGGCGCTTTGCTTTCTGTGCCTTGTGTGGATTCCTGTTCCCATACCAGCACATGGGATACCTCCCCAGCAGATGGACAGGGACACTGGACTACCCTTCCTTGTTCTGCTCCCTTCCCATCTGGGTTTGTCCTGAGATGCCTGAAGTAAATGAGGCAATCAGGAATGGGAAAATATCCAGACAATTGGGTAGAGCATGGGTATCTGATAAAATCATATCATTTCTTTACCAGTAGTACATTAGATTTCCCAGCAGTTGCTTGCCAGAACGTGTCCTCATCTGCCCCCTTCTCTTTCCACACATGTACACATAACCTCTTGGCAGCCAGACCTCCCTCCCACTTACTGTTTTGGAGGCAGGATAGTGGCTGAACTGCCTGATACTCATTCACAATTCCCAAGATCACCAGCCACTGCCACAGTGCATCAGTTCAACCATTCATCTCCTACAACACATCTTGCAACAATCACTTCCAAATACTGTTCAAAAATGTCTTACTCTCCCTCAGTAGAGTACTCTCCTACAAGTATTGGAGGAGAAATTTTTCTTAACCTCAGGCATCATAGCATCTAACTTTCCCTGTTGATATTTTTTTTCTCCATGCCAGAAGGATGTTTTTGTTTGTCACATGCATACATTTTCCAGCTTTATTAATATAAAGATCTTAATAAAAATGACTTTCTTTTTTTTCCAGACCATCTCAGCCAAGAAATGTCCTGATTCATGTCTTCTGACATGGATCAGTAAAACCCCGTTCCTGTGCTGCATAAAAAAAGCCACCTTCAGCACTAAAGTAATCTTTAATTTATGCAATGGTTGAATGGTTTTCATCAGTTACTAGATACAATGATTTGATCTTCTTGTACAATCATTTCATCTTAGATATCTCATTTGCCAAAAAGTGTGACAGATCTAATGTGAACACTATTCTTTATTACAATAAATTACTTTGTATTCAGATTTTTTACATTTTGATACTTGATTACCTTAAGAGATAATTCAAAATAATTGTCCTTTATTTTCATTTTGAAGTCTCATTCTTTTAAATGAGTCACTGATAAGCCTGTTAATTCCCTATTGCAGTTCAGAATCTGGTCTGCTATTTTAAACAACCAGTTACTTCACAAGGAGCACAATTCCATATTCATATGGTTCACTCTGCCAAACATAATTTTATTTTTTCTCCTTTGTATTCAACGGAAGAACTTCTGAAGATGTACAGGATCCAGTCTGCCTCATTTAAATCCTCACTGCTCTCCTTTGACTGTGTGGGGTTTTTCAGCACCTTGAGAGTCTAATTCAGATTTTGTGCCAAGCACCGTTACAGCAATGAAGGGAAACAGTACAAGTGTTAGAGAAATAGGTTTGACACCCAGTCAGCCCAACCTTTTTTTTGGCAGTGTGTAGTAGCATGCCAGCAGCCACCCCATGCATTATGACAAGGATGCTTTTCCAACCATGGGGATCTATAGGCTCATAAGGAACCAGTGAAAAGGAATGAGGACAAGACAGTTAATTCTGGTCATCTTAAAATCACTGTGCAGAACACTGAACTTCTGTATGAATTAAGATTACAGTCATTTTTCCATGGCACTTTTGTTTTTTTACATCATATTACTGTGGTGTAAAAACCTCACACTGGTACAAGAAGCAATGCTTAGGTCTCCCCCTCTTCAATGATTCCAGACTTCAGTGTACTTTTCCTTAGGATTTCAGCACTCACCTCTGGGGTAGCTGCCCTGCTCATGGCATGCTCAGGATTTCAGGAATGGATGCTCAGGCAACATCTGGCAGCATAAAATGCTGTACCAATTTGCAAACACAGAGAAACTGATATTGAATCACCTCATACTTGGTTGATTAAATTAAGGCAGGCAAGGAATTTTCAGACTAACTGGGGAGGTATCTAATTAAATTTTCTGGAAAGCAGACAATGGACCAATATGTAGAAATTTGAGTGGGCTGTATAGGCCCACCTCCCTACTCAAACAGAAACTTCCCCTTGGTTGCCCTTTAGTAGAAATAGATTAGTGCAAATGGCATTGCATGGTTCAAACTGGCCTTTTGAACTTGACACCAAGGAAGGTCAGGAGACTATCTGAAAGCTAGCACTGACGTGGTTTGCACCTTACCTACCTTCATTAACACCTTAATTGGGGTGTAAAGCCCACATCCTGGCTGATGGATGACCTTTCTGCTAGGCTTCCAGGGCAGGAGGTGGGTAGGAATAAGAGGAATAGAAGCAGAAACCCTCAGAACAGATGTTTGCCTAAGTGTACCATTTCTAAACGAGACATAAATTAAAATACATGTAATTTATACATCAAAGTTTTGATCCTTCAAAGAATCAGTCCTTTACTTACTTTTGTGAGTAGTCTCAATAGTTTGCAGAATGAGATACTGAGCAGAAAATTTGATGTACTGCCTGTCTACACAGGGATCAGCTTCAGTTGGGCCTGTAATATTAATACACACATCTACAGATCAAAATTTCCCATTACTTTTTCTTCTAGGGGAGAAATATTTTTGCCTGTATCAAAGAAAAAACAGTAATCACTACACCACTTAGTCCTCAGTATTAACTGTGTATGCTTTTTTAAAACCAAAAGTTTTTACATACTTGTGAGCATGTCCTTATAATGATTAAACTTAGATGTATTCATAATCTGACTAGAAATAATTTATTTATGAACTATTTGAGAGTTAATTTCTTCTTAATGTTGTTTTGGAGACATATGTAATATACAAGTCTCTTGACACTCGTGGAAAAAAGAACAAAGCTTTCTCTTCAAAGAGAGTAAAATAGAAAAGGATATTCCTTTTTCGGCTAATCTTTAAGATGTTTCAGGTTTGTTTGGGCTTTTTGTTTCAATATTTATACTATTTTTAACTCATCAGCAAAGGCAACTTCTATTACTTTACTGATTTCAGTTAATACTTCCCTAAACAGCAATGCTGAATCACTCTCAGCAAATTTTTACATGCATTTCATCGAATACATATTTGGGCAACTACTTCAGCATTTGATGCTACCCCAGGAGCAACAAGAACATAATTTCCCTGAACTAAGTGTCCGCAATCTCTCAGAGTCACAGAACAGCTGGGGTTGGAAGGGGCCTCTGGAAATCACCTTGTCCAACCTCCTGCTAAAGCAGATTCCCCTAGATCAGGTTCCACAGGAATGTGGTTTTGAGTATCTCCAGACAATGAGACTCCACAACCTCTCTGGGCAGCCTGTTCCTCTGTCTCCCTCACAGTACAAAGTTTTACCTCCATATTCAAATGGAATTTCCTGTGTTTCAGTCTGTGCCCATTGACCCTTCTGTCACTGGGCAGCACTGAAAAGAATCTGACTCCATCCTCTTAACACCTGCCCTTCAGATATTTGTATGCATTGATCAGATTTCCTCTCAGCTTTATCGTCTTGAGACTAAACAGGCCCAGCTCCCTAATCCTTTCCTGGTATGAGAGCTGCTCCAGTCCCCTAAACATCTTTGTAGCCCTCCACTGGACAGCCCTCTCCATCTGGCAATAAACTTAACAAAAAACCTGCCAACCAAACAAAAAACAAACAAACAAAATTTTGATTTGCACAAAATGACATGCTTTTCCAAAACATCGGCCCTCCTGGCAGAAGTTACGCATCTCTTCTCTCCCTCCACCCAAAAATACCAAAAAGGTATTTGATTCCACATCCTCCAGCACTAAATTCTTCACAGAGCTGCACTGCTCACAAATTAACTCCACCAACAGCAATCCCACAGAACTCACTCTGCAGCCTCTGCTCTTTCCCAGACACACGTGCAGCTCTTCCCTGCCTGCCCCAGGATGCTCCCTCATTACCCAGCCCGATTCAGGAGTGATTTATCTCCCCAGCTTCAGCACATCTCTGGGAGAGATGGAAGGTTGGAAGGACCAGACAGTGGCAAGGTGACAAAGGAATTAGCTGTTTAGGCAAACCCACTAGCACTACCTGTATCTTTGTGTGTACTGACTGAGAGATGTGTATACTTGAGAGAGGACACCAGTATGAGCTGCTTTTCAATTATTTACCTGAGATCATAGTGCACATCCTATTGACTTCTAACTGCTTGGACTCCTTTTCACCAGGAAACTCTGCAGCAGTGGTCCTGATTCCCCTCATATTCCCTTGATGTATCAAAGCCAGGGAAATACTTCTCTCTGTTGTAGGACAGGAAAGAGAAACAGGCATTTCTCTGCCACTCTTCCAAGAAGAAAATTGGATTCTTAATCATATAGAGTGATTGGAGGCAGAAGAGCGTTCTTCTGCTTGGAGGCAGAAGAGCGTTCAGAGATGACTTTGGTGCTTGATCTGGTCTGTGCTGGGGAAGCAGTTAGCAGGTTTTGGTACAATACTCATTTGGATGGGCTAACCTCAGCTTGGACACAAGTGGGATGATGAATCCATGATGTTCAAACCCTGCACATAACTCAGGTTCCTAAGAAAAGGTTAGATAGTTGCCATGAGTTTCAGATCCTGTCTATGTGTTCAGCCTGGAAGAACTGGAAAACAATGAAAAGCATTTCAAAGAAATGCATGGTCTCTTCTTACATTTTTTTTTTTTAAAATGATCATGCTGCTACTCATTTTTGTAGTAGACTTGTCTATGTGTAAAGATTTGATTAGTTAAAAAATTTTAAATCGATTTTTGTGTTGAAGGATGGGCTCGAAAACTACAGGGAGGTAAAACTCAAGTCACATTTGAGCCACTTGAGTTGAAATGTAGTCTGTGTTACATAATGCCCATCATGAAAAGCCCATGAATTCTTAAATATGTACTTTGATACTGCCTGACAGATTGATTTACTGTACACGGACTCCTTCGCAGGCGTGCACCCATCTCTTTGTACCAGAGCTCTGCAGAGAGGGCCAGGGGAATCTGTCTCCTGGAATGATTCTAGGTTGTAGTAATTCCATTTTTTGTTGAGACCTAGTATCAGTGGCCTAGATTTTTCTTCCTTTTTTTTATCCCATCCTTTCCCTTTTTTATTCTTTAAAGCATTGTACTTTTTAATTAGATGCAATTTTTGCTTACGGATGGGAAAGACAGTTGTGTTACATAACAGACTTGGTAAAATCCATCTTCTTTTCAAGTTGTTTTTGTGTAGCGTGTGCTAACAAATCTTTCATGATTAAGGAATGGAGAATTTTTTTCTTTATTCACTTTCCTTAAATGTTCTTACCCATCCTAGTTCAGCTGGACTAAAAGTTTTCTAGAGGAATTTTGTAAGAAAGTCTTGCACTGAAAGTCCTTGTATTTTTACTAAAGAAAAACAAGTTAATGTACTAAACTTTTAACTTGTACTGAGTTTCCTGATCTTACTGGGGCCTAAGGATATTACTATGGAACAACAATAACAACAACAAGAAAATACCTTAATTTTATTGTTCTTCCTGAAAAACCTGTTCAGTGAAGTACCTGTTCACTCTTAAATCTGTTGTTGTGTAACATTTCATAAAGAATGAAGTGTATTCTTGGGCACATTTCATAAATGTTTGCTGTCCTTGTTGAATGCATAATACTCCTTGGCAGAGAACCTTAAGGTAAGAAATACTGTTTATTATCTCCCCACAATATGTCAGTCCCTGTAGAGCAGCATAAATGTCAACATCCCTAAATATCATATGGCAAGTTCCAATGTTTAAAACTTCATTTTGCCACAGTTAGAGATTTTAGTGTTTCTCAGGCCACAATTGCATCTCTTGGTACTGCTTTGCTGATTCTCCATATTTTGACAGGCACTGCTTTATAAGATTTTTCAATTGTTAACTGATTTGTAAGCTACTTAAACAGATATGTAAGAACTATCAGAATTACCAAAATACATTGTAACCATGTTATTTTTACCGGTTACTCTTGATTATTAATTAATTTTCAATAGAGAGGAAAAACATATATTCAAAAGGATGAAAATATTAACTAGCTCCCAGTCTAGCTCCTTGAACCTGTCTCCTTCCTGTCCTTGAATTCAGTCTTGAATCAAATAAACTTGTAAGTCCTCTTTCTATGCCAGAACTGTCCTCTCTCAGGAACTAAACCACTCCCAGGGATCACTGCTCTATGTAACATGAAGTGGTGTACTTACATCTGCCATACAGAAATTGAAGGTTTGATCACTGAGCATTCAGCTGGGATATTTCTATTGTGAATACTTTGTAAGCCAGAAAGTGCCAATTTAAAATTTTCAAGAAAGTGCAAAACTTCCTTATGTCTCAGTGCTTATGTTTGCATATATAACATGGTCTAGATGTTGACTCTGATATATTGATTTAAAATGGAGCTACTCTATTCTAGAAATATATTTTTCCCCAGAGACACAATTAAATTGGAATAATCTCATGAACTTTGTTTTATTGTGTCTTTTAGGAATAGCTGCAGATTTTTGTGAATCTGAATAGTCTGGTTACCAGGTCAAACTCACTATTTTTAATTTATTTTTACTTTTTTCTAGAACATGCTGGTAAAGGGTTACAATTTTTTAATTAAATTTTTCATATCTCACTGTAATTCATCTTACTGGTGTGTTTCAGGGTTTTTTTGTATTCACTGAGTATGCATATCATAAATTGTTGTAATTATGAAAAAGTAAACAATGGTGTTCCTTAGCAGCAATATAATTTCTTATTATCCTGTTTTAAGCTGTGCCAAATGACAAACAACACTACTGTGTAGTGCTCAGAACACTACAGCAAATAAAACTTTAGGAATAAATAAAAGGCTTCTGTAGAATATGTCAAACTGAATTTGCTCCAGTCCTTTTGGAATACCAAACTTGTTCATCATCATTTAAATAAAGAACTGGAAAAGAGAAATGCAAACAATACATGAAATTTATGGCATGGAATTTATGCTATGGAAGTAATTAGGTTATTCTTCTTACAAATCAGTTCAAATAAATTCTTTAAATTGTTTTCCCCCACAACAAAAGGTTTATAAAAATCTTCAGGAAATAGACGGGATGTATGCAACAGAAAATGGCTTTTAGAGACTGCAATATTTGCAGATCTTTGTACTAAAGCAATGTCTCATAACTAGGAAAGACTGAGGCTTCTGCACAAACATTGCTATATATCTAACAAATACTTCAGCTTTTTAAAAGTCTTCTAAATATATTTTTTTTCTTTCAGTATGATTGGACTAGAACACATCTTTTGTTTATAAAGGACCATGTACAACTGCAGCACTAAGACTTCTATTAGTAATTAGGTCAATAAAATTCCCATTTAAAATCCCTTAGTTATCTATGTAAGTGACAGATTAACCCTCAGAAGAAACCAGATAGACTCATCAGACCTGTAATGCACATTTAAAGGAAATCTCTAAAATTGATCAGTAGTAGACTCTAATAGAGAAAGCACAAATCATGTTATCAAATAAATCTCCCTTATCTTTACTCAAAATAAGCTAGACAAGATTTATACTTGCTATCTTTAAATTGTCGTGTTTCTTGGATGGACTTGCTTTCATGTGCAGAGCTGCCCTGTCCCACATAAAATGCTTCAGCTCTTCTCCATAGATCTACTTATCTACTTTAGTAATAGAAATTATATTTAGCCCTCCAGAATAACTTCTATACATTGTCAAAAAAAAAAAAAAGCTCTGTTTTTTGAGTTGGTTATTGAAAACCTTTCTTGTGTGAGTTGCTTAAAAGCCCATTGAGAAGCCAGTTGGTTCTCTTATACGTCTCAAAACTTTTCTTTATAGCTGAGGAAATATTCTCTGTGCAGCATGGCTAGCATTGTCTGCCTCAGTGCTGTCATCAGTGCTCTAGGGTGTGCTGTACCCCATGTCAGTCTCTCTCATTAATTTCTCCTGCAAAGCTGTCCTTTCAGATCAAGTGTTCCTCCACTTTTAATGCAGTTACTGAAAGCAATTACCTTGCCAGACAAGGTGAGAATAGAAAAACAGCTTCTCTTCTTCTCCTTAAGCTGGCCACAGATTTCCCTCTGAGGTCATAAGAGTCACAAGTGTATTGCATTTTCTACAGTAGAAATCTGGGACTGTGTTCCCTTGTCAGCACTTCGATGAGATCAGCTGGGATACTGCTACTACAAGGATCAGTGCTGTGTCCACTGAGAGACAATTAGTTTGTTGCTGGGTACACTTCTTGTTTTCTGAGCATACTTTGTATTGCTTGGGTATTTTTTTTTCCCCCTGAAACATGCATGTATAATAATGATTTTTTTCCTGAGATATTACTATTTATTTTATGGGTCTTAATATTTAGGTCTGGCAAAAGATTCCCACTAAACTTACACTTTATCATCTTTGGCAATTGGTAAAGAGCATTATCTGTTGTTGTTTTTATTATCTCTCTCTGTGCTTACATTCTATCTTAATTTACTTTCCATGTTGTCTTAGTGTATTTGAAAGAAGATCTGCTTTTGTTTGAGAACTCTCTAGAATATGTTCACTGAACTTCAATTATTTGATTTACCTGGGGGGAATATCCTAAAATGGCATTTGATTCTTCTGTGAAAACACTGTAGTCGTGCAACTTTAATTTGGATGTAAATATTTCACAGATTGAGGTCATAAAGACTGTATAAATTTATGTGCATAAATTAGCATAATAAAATATATTATTGCCATATACTTTGTGTATGAGTTTAAGGACTTGTGGATTTTTCACTAATGTCAGTTTATTTATGTCTTTCCCTTTCTACCCACTGGATTTTTTTTTCCTCTTCCCTTTATAAATTTGTCTTTATTTGCCATTGGAAAATCAAAATATTATACTACAGTAGGAAATTCGTCTTTCTTTTCATCCTGGGAGCAAGGACTTAACACTACAGTTGGATGACATACCAGCTTTTACTTTGTGTTTTTGGCATGAGTATAATAAATCCTGATTAAAAAGCTTATCTAAATTTTTATTTTAGATCAATATTTTTATCTAAAAAATATATTTTATAGGCTATATATAGGATAAATATATAGGATATATTTTAGGCTGAAATGGAATGGAGGGTAACTTCTTCAAGATGATGAAGACAGAATCCCCCAGGCTGTGGGGCTGGGTAGTCCTGCTGCAGTTGAAGTCATTGTCTGAGCAGTGAAGGCCAGCACTCAAACTGGGAGCAGACTCAGGAGCAGAGACTATGACATTAGGTGCTATTAATTAGCAATTATATATTGCTATTAATTAATAATTGCTATTAATTAGCTATTAAATTCCTGTGATGAGAGATCCTAAAGTCATTGAGGGTTTTACTGTCATAAAGCTTCATTGGAGGTACAGGATCCTCTTCTGAGTCCACGCACTTCGCACATATGTACCTTAGGGAACAAACATGCTTTGGAACCATCACACTTGCCTGATTCCAAGTGTGGAATCACAGCAGCTTGGGCACTGTCACAGCTGATGTACCTGTGTTTGTTAAGTGGACACAATGCATTTTTGACTCCTGTTCATTGACATGGTGTTTAAATGAAGTCTTAACATCTTAGAAGCACCTTGTTGAGATGATGTGTGCATGCTGCAGCAGCTTAATTCCTGCTACTCTACTTTGATGTCATGACTGGATAAAATGTCTGGTGATTCTTCTTATTTTGAACATGGCACAGCTTAGGAAATAGTGGGAAAGAAATACTCAAGAATAGAGAGGGTGAAATGAAGCTCATTATGAAACTTTCAAATAAGTTACTATGCTGCCAGACAGACACACAGACAACCATTTTCTTACAGAGAAGCCTTTCTGTGAGGACTATAAAGATGGTGAAGAGATGTGTGAGGAGCAGCTGAGGGCAGGTCTGTTCAGCCTGGAGGACACTGAGGGGAGACCTCACTGTGGTTACATCTTCCTCATGAGGGGAAGAGGAGGGGCAGGCACTGATCTCCTCTGTGGTGACCCGTGACAGGATCTGAGGGCCTGAAGTTGTGGTGGGGGAGGTTTAAGCTGGCCACAAGGAGAAGGTTCTTCAGCCAGGGGGTGGTTGGGCACCAAAACAGGCTCCCCAGGGCAGTGGTCACAGCACCAGCCTGACAGTTCAGGAAGTGTTTGGAAAATGGTCTCAGGCACATGGTGTGACTCTTGGGGATGGGGCTGTGCAGAGCCAGCAGTTGGACTTACGAGTTCCTTCCAACTTTTCAGATTCTGTGATCTGTAAGTCTGCTTTATGCCTTTTTAAAGTAAAATAAAGGTACTTTGAGGAGATTGAGGCTTCAGAATATATTGAGTGTATTCCTGCTTTGCTGCCTGACTTGGCTACACCTTGAGACTTGCTAAAGTCTGTTTTCAAGTCACTTACCCTTGCTTGCAGTATTTGCAGGAAGACTGTTGTGTTCTAGTTGTCATTTCTCTCCTCTGGCAAGTCAAAACACAGTGCCAGCAATCTGCTTTGCAACCTGTCAGCTCTCCAAGGTTGTCTCTGCTCATGCTGGTTGAACAGATTTTTTGAGCCAATGTTTTTGGGTGCTGAGTTTTTGGGGTTTTTTTCTCTCCTTTTATTTTGGAGTCGTATTCCCTTTCACTTCTGCTGTTGCTTTAACTTCTTGCTTTTTTAGCTACCCAATGGTAATGTGCAAAGCTAGAATCTGTGAGTTGGAATTTGTTATTCTGAAATCCTGGAAAGCCTGTGAGCAGACTACAGATTTGTAGTCAGACTACTTTTTATGGAGGATTGGCATGTGTATGTTTTTCATCTTACAAGTATCATAGAATTTTCAGGTTAAGAGAATTTTCATGATCAAAAGTGTGTTTCTTTGGGAGGCTGTGGAGAAGAAAGTCTGTTTCACCATGACAGGTGCTTCCAATGCACATGGAAAGGAGTCTTCTCAAAGTTGCCTTTGGACCAAGTCCCAAACTAACATGGTGGTAAAGCTGGGGCTGTCACTGAGCCTTCAAAAATCTTAAAGTGCAATTGTTATGATGGAAGTAAAACAGAAGGATATGGAAACACATTAATTGAAATTTACACTTTTTAGATGAACATTTGGATTGCTTTGTTCTTTTAAAGTTAGTCTTCTTAATATTCCAAAGACCTGATGTTTAGGGTCATGTCCTTGTGGCGTAACTCAGCCATGCTGCAGGCCTTCTCAAGGGCTTGTGGCACACAATGCATCTGTGATATTTGTTAACTCAAAAAAGTTAGCACTAACTAAACTCTGAATTTTCTTGGGTAGGAAATATTTCCTACTTGTGGTTTTCAGCTACTGATGTGTCCAGCAGAGACTGCAAACCCAGCCTTCCAGTTTTCACCCAAATGTGCCATGCAGATGGCCACAGACTCAAGCCTAAGCTTGGTGCCTTTTTGTGCCAGCAGTTCACAAAGTGTGGCCACTCTGTGAGAGCACTTGAAACTGAGGCAGTTCCTGGGCCAGACTTCTCTGTACCACAATATTCAGTCAATGCCTTTAAAAGAGGAATTTGCATCCCTTGAAATGAGGAGCTTATCAAATTTGAAGTTATCAGTGGTATAATGCTCTGAGAAACTGCTGGATAAAATTGGGGCAACTAACTTCAACTTAAAACAAAATGATGGCTCCTGGCCTTCCTTGAAAAAAGACTTTTGAGTGTCTGGTGCTGCTCTATGCGTATAGAAAAGAATCCCTTAAACTTTCTGATTAATATTAAAGGTGCACCTCTATCCTCTCCCTGTTTGTAGTAACTGAAATAAATGCCTCTCTGTTCAACCAGTTTTGTCTTTCTGTCACCTCAGCCCCTGGAGATGCTATTATAAGAAGTTAAGACAAATCATTTAGAAGTGCCTGATTCTCTCCCCAGTGAGTAGGTGAACTCAGGGTGACCAGCTTTGACTTAGATACCTGAATTTTAGCTTCCTAGAGTTGAAAAATGTTAATCTCCTCTTTTTCTGCTAAATGGAAGCCACGTTGCTTAAATGTCTCAGAGTAAGTGAATGTCCCCTTCTTTTTTACTTATCAACACAATTTATAATATCTTTACTCTTTTCAAAGTTTTGTATAAACCTTACATAACCCTAGTTTAAGTAAAATTAGTTATACTATTCTTCTGCTTCTCCAGGGCACAGTTGCCCAGAATTGTCCATGCTGTCTCATGGTACTGTTAAATACCATGACTGGGAGCATACTTTAGGTTACATAATTTTTTGAAGGTGCATTTGTGCATTTTCCTCTTTTTTAAAACTTCCTGTTTATTATTACCTGATCTAGATAGCTATTGTACATCTTACTCTAAGTAGTTTAACTAGAGAATAGGGATAAAGAGTTGGCCAAACAGTGCCTTTCTGATGGATGATCCTGCTAATAGTGACAAGTGGTTTTCTTAGAATGGTTTGATCAATAAAATTACCCTGAATTTAAGATCTCATTGTCTTTGTCTCCTTAAAAAGTAGTAGTGATGTTCTTGTAGGCTTGGTCAAGCATTTGATTTCTCAGGCAAAATTTTCTGCTTTGCCCAGTTGAGACTGTCACTAAAAGGTTTTGCAATTTTTAAAGTTATATGATTTCTTATTTCAGATTGGGCACAGAATTTACCCAGACAACAACTGAGGGAAATCTAGCCTACAAAAAACCACTTGTCTGTAAAGGGAGGAAAGGTGGCTTTGTAGACAGATGGAGGTTAAGGTTACCTAACAGTACAGGTCTGTAAGCAATCAAATATATCAAGTGACGTCCCTGAGGCGTTGGTACTGGCACTGGTGCTGTTTAATATTTTTGTTGGCGCTCACGGTCCTGAAAGCCAGCTGTGTCCTGGGCTGTGTCACAAGCAGTGTGGCCAGAAGGTTGAGGGGGGTGGTTCTCCTCTTGTACTTCACTCTGTGGAACCCCACCTGGAGTTCTGTGTTCAGACATCAACAGGAGAAGGATGTGAACCTGTTGGAGTGAGTTCCGAAGAGTCCCTGAAGGTGATCAGAGGGCTGGAACACCTCTCCTGGGAAGACAGACTGGGGGAATTGGGGTTCTTTAGCCTGGAGGAGAGAAGGCTCTGGAAAGACCTCACACCAGCCATACAGTTTCTAAAGCAGATCTAGAAGAGAGATGAAGATTTGCAAGGGCACGTGGCCATAGGACGTGGGGGCTTTGAAATGAAAGGTAGTAGGTTTAGATTAAATATGAAGAAGAAATTCTTTGCTGTGAGGGTAGTGAGGTGCTGGAACAGGTTTCCCAGAGAAGCTGTGGATGCCCCTGGAAGTGTTTGAGACCAGAGCTGATGCAGCCTGCTGTAGTGGAAGATATCCTTCCCCATGGCAGAGGGATTGGCACTAGACGATCTCTGAGGTCACTTCCAACCCAACCCATTCTAGGATTCTTCTAAATGACAAAACAGTTAATGCCAGAAAATACACTTGTTCATCACAGTGATCTTGTAGCTCTTGACAAAAGGAAAATGTGCCAAGAATTCCCTTTAAATGAAATTAACTGGTTGTGCTAGTTGTGCTTTATCTGCCAGATAAAGCAGAATACTTTATGTTAGTTTTTCTAGACAGATATCAGAACTTTATAGAAAAAAGGCTAATTTCTCATAAATGCTGGCCATAAACATATATACACAATTAATGCAGAGTTATTTTGTGGGAGTTAGAGGAGTAGGGGAGTTAATATTTATTGGTACAATGTACTAGGAATGCAGCCAGATATCCTCTGATGCAGGCTGTGCTCAGTAGCAGTGAATATAAGATTAGCAGCACATGGAGTGAAAGACTGGCAAAGACAGGACTCTAATTCAGAAACAGAGAAGTTGGATTTGTGCATTAAAGTTGTTTTTGTGCAACACTGTACAAAAGGCAGCACTGGAGAGACCATTTGCTTTGACTTTCCCCCTACTTAACTAATTGCTTCCTCCTAGCTGCTGCTGTTACAGTTACAAACCTCAGCATAAATGCCTCCAGGTTTCACTGTAATTGATCATAACAAATCTTTTGCCTCAAAGCTCAGCTGAACCTTTTCAGTTCAGTTTACTAACAGTTATTCTCACTGGTCTCTCTCCTAAGATTGATGTATCTTTAACTTAATGTTTGTCTAAAGAGGTCTGAGCCTGTCCAGATTATTTACATAAATCTTGAATGTCTTTTTTTTTTTATTTTTTTTTCCCAGAGACATTTTTAAGATCTCTTGCTTTTACCTGGGCAGTACTGGATATCAGATAAATATATTCCATAAGCTTGAAATACCTTTTCTTTTTAAGGAAAAAAGAAATTTCAACCCAGAGGGGCCTTTGGATATAAAGATTGAATTTATGCTCTTAATAGAAAAAAAAAATCAACCAGATGGCCTGTGGGCTTACCTAGCAGTTATAGGAGCTGCATGTATGGGAAATGGAATGATTTGGATTTTGGTTGTTCCTCCTACAGGAAGGGGCAGCTTCAGTGAGGGGCAAGGCTAAGGAAGGATGCCTGTTGCTTGCTAAATTATATACTCTTGCTTTGTGTCTGTGCAAACAGTTTTCTCACTAAAAATATCATGAAAGTAATAGAAAAAGATAAATTATTTGGATTATCAAATTAGAAAACAAAACCAGCAAGATAATTAATCTTTACACAGTAGGGCAAATTATTTACACAGTGTGTCTGCAGTAACCATTCAAGTGGCAGCTACTTCTGTTGGTGTGGTTGGGGCTGTTCTTTTGGTCCAGGGTTTGTGCTACACAGCACCATTTATGCTGGAGAGAGGGACTTCCTATAAGGAGATGTCCTTCATTGTAGGCACTTGTTTTATTAATGGGGCCACAACTTTTTCATTTCTGCATCAACACATCTTGATTCTTTAAAGGATTCCACTTTTCTAGAGTTTGTTTCCTCTTGAAATGATGATCTACAGTTGGATTCATTAATAAGTACCAATAGGTTTACAGCAAGGACAATTTAGAGACATATTAGCATGGCAGCTGTCTTTGGGGTTATCCAGCCAAGAAGGGCACACAGACTTTGTGTTTTGTCCAAAGAGCTCACAGGACTTGTAGAAAATCCATTTGTGCTCTCACTGCTTAAAATACTTGTACTTAAGTATGAAATGCTGAAGTTTTATCTCAGTGTGGCTGTCTTGCCTGTCTCATCAAATATCTGTGACTTCTTTCATTTTCATTTCTTCTTCTTCAGCTTTTATTAGGTACTGTGTATAATGTGATAGTAATGTGCACTAACAGGTGAAAACGAAGATAAAATCCCAGGCCTTTCTTAAAGTCAGCTATGTAATTTGCATGTTATCACATGGTATGGTGGATCTGGTGAGGTGTCTGTTTGGAATTAAAATGTATTTTAATTTTACCTCTTCAGGGATAAAAAAGCAAAGTCTTTTTCAGTTCCTCTAATAGGAAATTTTCAAGTTTATTGCTGAGGATTGCAAAAGTTTTTTATTCTTTGTGTTTGGGGCTGATTTTTGTATTAGTACTTGAAACACTTTGACTGTCAGTTTACTGTTTGGATGGAACTGCCAGGCTTTCAGTGAATGTCTTGCAGTATTAGTTCTATTTGCTGACATTAAATGTCTAGGTACTTTTCTTTCTGAACATCTAGGTTTTTCTTTGTGTAGTGGAGGGATTTGAAGTTTATAGCCTGGATATGCTGTTTTTACTACGCCTGTAAAAACCCACCCACATTTGGCAAAGTTATGAACATTTGAAAAACTGCATTTCACACATTCTTGGTCAAGTTTCATTAGATTTCTTTGCAGCTGCATTTCCAAAAGATTACATATGTTTTGGATGTTTGCCTCCCTTAAGACGGGACTTTCCTTGAATTTGCTGCTCTGAGTTGAACAGGTCAAACCAGTACAACCAGAGGAGCTGAGACAGAGGAATTTGCTTGTCATGTTTTATAGTGAGCATCCTGATATGATCAGTTAACACAGCAATATGAATTCAACATTAGGGATTAAACTTCAGAAGGGATAGGAACTGGGCAGGAGGATGGGAGTGATTATTGGTTAAGTAGTAAGTACAAGTATTATATTTACAGGGCTAAACAGGAGTGGGGACAGGCGTAAGATAAGATGGGGATCACAGAAAGGAGCTCTGGTTGGCCAAGGGACAGGGGATGAACTGATGGTTGGATTGCTTGAAGAGACTATGCTGAAGTTGGAGATGAACCTGAGAGGGGAGAGAGGTTGGGTGGGATGGCCTCAGTATTGTAAAGGAAAGAGACAGCCTGAATGGGCTAGATAAAATCTCCTGTGTGACTTCAGTCTGAGTCCTGCCAGGAGATAAAGTACTTCAAGTGTGCAAGATGTGTGCTTGAGAACAAATCACGTGACACCAAGGATAAGTGCAATGAAAACTCTTTATTACAAAATTAATGCATTAAAATGCATTAAAATGCTGATATAGATGAACCCAGTGTCCCCCAACAATACTTGCATGTGTTGATGAAGAGCTGCTCAGTCATTCAGTTATGTTGGCTGCTCCTTATAGCCAAGACTTTTGTGATCGCTCTCCCCCATATTTTTGTCTAGACCATATTTCCTTTTGTTTTGCATTATAAAAAATCCTTCTGTCGATTGACCAAGATCCTGGAATTGTTTTTCTATAACATCCAACTACATTTACCACCTGCAATCAGAGAAGAGACAGCAGATTGTCCTTGGTGTCAGTAGAGAAGCTTTATGTAGCAGAATTTATGAGTTTCCAAGATTTAAAAAATAATTTGTTTATCTATTGATTTAGTTCTCTTAGGAGGTCATGCATTCTGTCTACTATAAATGGAGACTACATGCCTGCCTTTGTTCTTTTGCCTGAAGCCCAGGGTATGGTAACCTTCAGTATCTTCAATTTTCTTGGGAACATTGCTGTAGTTCTTTAGTGTTTTCTTGACCTGTTGGAATCCGCTATAAGACAAGAGTGACTTTCAGATAAATTTAGCATTCCTTCTGTAGTCACCCAGCAAGAACAAATTCTCATCTCTTTATTTTCTTCTCTTTTTTGCTCTATGTAAGTGTACAGGTTTTATAGGCTTTTTATTTTTTCCTGTCTTTCAAATAGTTTTTACATAAAGAAAAAAAACCCAATTGTTTGGCAAAAGTGAAAATCAGATGTCAGCAGAACCTGTCAGGTGTGTCAGCAGAAGCTGAAACCTCCTGAAATAAATTCTGAGCCCTGACCCACTGAGCTGAAGCTGATTGATACAGCTCAGCATAATTGTTTCGAGTAAAAACATGGGGAAGCAAAGTGAGCATTAAACAGATATCTCCTTTGTGACTCACCGTGTAGCTTGAGAAAGAAAACCATTTCATGACTTTGGGAAGAACATCTTTTCCTCTATGGATCAGCATCACTGTATTTTTGGCCCATGTGCAGTTGAGGAGGTCCCAGTCAGAGAAAGCTTCTCTGAAAACAGAAGTTCTATGCACCTACATCTACACCTTGCATAGAAGTTCGTGGTCTGAAGCAAGGATGCCTGTTTTTTGGCTTATATACTCCTTCTGAATGTCAATTGAATGTTAGCATTCTGGAAGGTAGAATAGCCAAAGTAAAGCAAAGACTGATTTCTGTATTAAGTGATGACTTTTTGACTGTGACAGAATTTTTTTTTTAAAAAATAGGATAATACTGCAGCACCCTACCAAAAAATTTGATGCCTCTTTTCTAATAGCATTCAGTTGTTTGTTTCAAAGCAAATGGGAAAGAAAGAGCCATAAATTGCTGAATTTAATAGATGTTTTGATTTACTTTTTCCTGTCTAAGACAAGAAATCAAGTAAATATTCAAAACTATGCAACTCTCTATAGTTTCTTACTTTCTCCTGATTATAATGTGTGCTTTATATTTTGGAAGAAAAAATGGTTTATAACCATGCAGCAAATTTCTTTTGAGATGTATATAGTATAAAATCAGTTAATCACCAACAGAAAGGAGACCCAGGGTAGAATTACTAGGCTTCTCTCAGGGCACATGATGAAAGTTTGACCACATGTTTAAAAAGTAATTTAGACCCAATTCAAATTGCTTTGAATTGAGTGGGAAGCTGTTGTACTTTTAATGGAAAAAGAGTTGGGGCCTTCATTAGTAACTTTAATATAGTACTGTCTCAAGAGGTTGCATTCTGCTGCATTTTATGTTTGAATATGACTGCCTTCCTGCAAATGTGATGGTTATTGTGATTTCAGCAGCAGCAGACAATTTCTTGAACAGATTACCATTACAAGTAATGACAAGAGGGAGAAAAGTTTATTGCCTGCTTGAATTTTTTTGTGGATGAAGCACTAGAAAAACAAAGGTTTAAAGAGGAGTTGCATTCCTTAGTTTTAGTGCACACTGCTGTGTTACAGAAAAAGGGGAGGTAAGGGAAAATACATGTACATATGGAAAATTCGTCATGAAATAGCTGATTCACTGACAGCTGGAGCTGAGGTGCTACAAAACATCCCAAGAAAACAGTTACAAAACTTTGGCCAAGCATTGTCTCGAGGCAGTGGAGCAAAACTTCTTCCATTCTAGTAGGAGAAATGTGGATCTGTCTCCATGCTTTACTTGTGAATGAAGCATGTAAATGCCCCTGAGCAGTGCTGCTCTGCGGGAGGAGCTCCATGGCTGGAGGTGATGCTGTGGTGCTGATGCTGGGCTGTGGCAGAGCTGTTTTATGCTGGTGGCCCCATCTAAGCTCTGGGCAGGGCATCCAATGGGACAGCAAATATATTGCCTACAAACTTTTGCAGGGATTAGCGTCTTATTTTGACCCTTCATCCATCCTGAGAAAGATGAAGGACCTTAGTAGACTCTGCCCAGCTTTCCTCCTGCCATGCTGGAATAAATTGGAATAGTTCCCAACTCCAGATGTGTATTTCACATAGTACAGGATATCTGCATGTAGGCTCTAGCTCTCACCTGAATGGCTTCTGTTTTTTAAATTTAGAGCATTGGGAAGCAAATTACATGGATTGAGATGATTCTGTACCGTCAATTCTAAGTAATGCCTTTCTGAAGCTTACTTCAGTTTTGGCTCCTGGAAGTTGGGTATATTCCTTGATTACTTATATTTCCCTTTAAAAGCAAAATTTCTCATTTTTGTAAATCAGTAAACAATAAAAAGTTATGTAAATCATACCCAGGTGGTTTTTCTGACAATTTTATTGTCATAGACAGAGAAAGTACAGCATTGATTAGAAAATATGAAAAATTTTAATTTTTTTTAAGCAAAGAAATACAAGATCGACTTAAATTTACTTTTTATGTCACTGCCCTCATCTTTAGCATAGCATTATGAGGTGCTGAAATAATAAAAAATAAAATTTGTATTTCTTTCCTAATTTCAATGCTGATGTGAGGCAGCCCTGTAATGAGATAGGAGAAAACAAGTTCCTTAAACTTGTTGAAGTGTCATCTTCTAAACATTTAGGAAAACAGGTAATTTCACAAGGACATTATTTTTAAATATTGTCCCATAAATCTATCAGGAACCTATGTTAATATCACTGTGTATATTGAATTTTCTTCAAAGAAGTTGACCCACCTTCCTTTATGCAAAGCAAATTTCTGAAAGCAGGATAGTGTCTAAGTAAGGAGATGGAAGTGGGCTGTGTTACAGTGATAACAACTTCCCTCTTGTAATCTTTCAGAAAAGTTTTTTATTGTGACCACACCCAATTCTATTTCTACTCTTCTGTCTTTATCAAGATCTTAGGTTGTTTGATCAACTCAGTCCAGATCTCAGTTGATGCCACATAAGGATCTTGTTTGACACCCCACAAAGAACTTGGATGTTGGGCATGGAAGGATAAGAGATGCAGATTGCAAAATTGCTAGGTTAGCATCAGCCCAAAGCAGTGGAGGACCTGCCAGAGCCTGGGTCACAGGAGGAGACAGCTGCTGCTTTGGAGTGTTGGGCATTTACTGCTGCATCCATTGCCTGGGTGAAAGAGAGCATTGTTTGGCCCTGGCACCAATTTTGTGTCCCTAATTTTCAGCAGTTTGCATGGGCTTAAATACTTACAGATATATATTTACTAATTAGCTGTGTGCATGCTGTTTGACTCCAAGTTTTACTTCAGATCTATGTAATTCCTGATTTCATTTACTCATTCTAACAATGTGCATTAGCCAAAACTGCCCTTCGTGCTTAGGCAGAGCACAAGTTTCTTTCCAGAGCAGTGCCAATGAACCTCTTTCTCATCAGCTATTCTAGTGCTTGATTTCCAATCAGTTTATTATTTCAAGCCAAAATGTCCATTACTCTAGCTTCCAGATAATCACAAACCAGAGTCTAGACTGAATTTCTGCCTTTGTTTCCCTTGCAAGTGTTTGTATCTATGGTTTTTAGAATGGAGAACTGATGTTCAGATGCAGTGATTTTTCTGCAGTATATATTGTAAAAGGGGCTAAAATAGTTTAGCATTGATGTTTCCATTAAGTAAAAAATATGAGAACTCTCTGAAGGAAGCAACATTAAATTAGTACAATTATATATCACTCTAATCTCAACAAAGAGCCTTATTATTACTTGTATTTCTGCTAACCACTGTGGACATGAAGTAATAAAAAAAAAATAAAAATTAGAAAATATAGAGAAAAACAAAAGCAGGGATATGTATATGCCCATTTTTGTTTTTCCTGAAATGAGCAAGTGGTGGGAGAGTAAGAATAGGCTTGTAAGAAAGTGACTAAAGGCTAAAAAAGCCCTGGATAAAAATCCTTCAAATATCTGGAGACCTGTTTTCTTTGACTTGGTGGTGTAGAAAGAACACTATTTTTGGGGGTGGAGAGTGAGTTTGGGGGGTGGGTAGAGTTTCTTACTTTTTTTTTTTGTTTTTTGTTGTTTGCTTGTTTGTTTGTTTTAAGATAGTAATTGAATCAGTATTCATTATAATAACCTTGCAACTTCTGTGACAAAACAAGGCCACAGGAGTCTGGGGGGAGACCATCAGCCTTTTCTTTCATCATGTTAGTAGCTTCTTCTGTCCAGGTTGGCACTTCCCTTGGTTATGTGTGCCAAATATTCAGGATTATTTGTTTGGCCACACAGCAACCCTGCATGGATTTTTAACACTTTGGTCAGTGAACTTTAATGCCCCTCCTTTGATTTTCTTTTCTAACACTGTTTTGGTTTTTGCCCAATGGTTGCTAATTTCTTTCAATAAAAAATAACCCTATTCCAGTGCTGAAATATTTCACTTGTTATTCTGTTCTATGTAGAATTAAAAAAATTCCAGTCTTTTTAATATTTTTTGATTTGGGACTGGATTTCAAGGCTGAATATGACAGGTTTTAATTTGTTTCTTATTTTTTCACTTACGGTACCCTGAATTCAGAAAATGGGCATAAAAAGAATAAATTATCCAGCACGTTTAAAGTTGAGAATAGCTACATAGTAATGGTGTACATCTCTTGTGAGATGGTATCCAAAAACTTACTTGAACTGAGAAATTAGAATTTGTTCTTGGAAAGAAATTAACTTAAATTTGCATCCCATGACAAATATGATCAGAGAGAACTTTTCTTTTTTTTTTTTTAAAAAAAAGTAATTTAAATAGTTTATTTATCAAAAATTATTATCAAAAATTATTATCAAAATTATCAAATAAATTTATTTATTTATTTATTTATTTATTTATTTATTAACAGTTATCAGAATTATTTGCATCCCTAGTTGCTCAAAAATAGTTATTGTTTTACAGTTCATTCTATATTTGGATTGTTGTTTGAAGCAAAACAATAAAACATTCTTTAAGTGAAAAATGTTAAGTTGTTGAACAGGCACTCTTGAGTGAAGATTAAAGTTCTGGTATGTGCTGCAGAATCTTGTACAGCTTGTGGCTGTAAAGGTATCTGTATTAAATTTTGTAGACATCCCTGTAACCCCCTTCTCATTTTACATTAGTGCTCAAATGTGGACTTTTTTTTTCTAAATTCATCACCCTTTTGCTTTTTAGGTTCATATATAGGAGAGTGATCAATAGTATTTTCATAAATCCCATTGAACCTCGAGAATACTGTTCAGTCTTTGCAGAATTAGGCCCAATAATAATGAAGAGAGAGTTCACAAGTGCCAGGTTTGTAGTTCAGACTACCCAAAGCCATTTATTCAGATGCTGTTAGTGGGCAGAAGGAAACACTGATTGGGCTAGTAGGAAGCTGCAGAGGAAAATCTGAAGGATTTGGATATATCTATGTAACAGTAATTCTATCTTCTGCCTATCCTTCCATCAAGGGAAGCATTTGTGACTTTTGCCTAGTGAAGTGCTCAAACACCTTGTGGAATGTTTCTTTCCTTCTCTTTTTTATTTTTTTCTTGAAACAATGCATTGGAGAATTTTATAATTCTGTGATTCAGTATTTAGTTTTCATTTTGAAACTTTCTCAGGATTCAAATTTCACACAGATTTATGGTATGTACTACTGAGGAAATGCTTTCTTGCACTCCTGTTCAGAGATACTAAATTGAGGAAGTGGACTTGATTTGATGCATAACTCAATCATTTGACTCTTTCTTCATAATTTTGAACTATGAGTCCTAAATAGACACATAGGCATCTTTCCATCATTGGGCCAGATGGAAATAACCTTTTCACTTTGCAGAACCCAGTTTGACTTGAGCCTTTCTCTTATTTATTTTAATGCATTCCATTTCATGTCTCCAAATTTTTTCATTTTTACCCAGCTCTATGGGTGAGTTCCAAAATTTACACGCTACAATCATTCCTCTCCCCACTTCTACCAGAATGAGCAGTCATATTTTATTCCTTATTCTCCCAAGTGAGCTACTTCTGCCAGACTTGTGTTTGTTTTGTTTGCCTGCCAAACTCCACCAAATGTCTTGTTTTGAAGATGATGGGCCTGTCTCCACATGGATTCAGATTGTTCTGCAAATTTTTTGAGGGTTTATTTTGGTGAGAATTTTTTTCTTGTCTTTTGCTTTTGGGCCTCTTTGTTTTAATTTTTACTTTTAGATTTTTAAATCTGTAAGACATTGCAGCTAAAAGGATCTTCAGCTAAGGAGTGAATTTTGTTCTGTTCTTCCAGGCTGATACATGTTAAAATATACTTTAAAGCAATCTTGAATTCAGAGACCTGCATGGCAAGATCATTCACTCATTTATGAAAGAACCAGAACCTATCCAGGAATTTGTGGTTTAAACACAGTATTTACAGCTAGTACACTTGAACAGCTCTTCACTTTGTTTACATGACCTGTTAAGGGCAAAACTTATGTTCACTCATATTCTTCTACAATCAGTGTAATCCTGAAAACTGCCATGAAAGTTCCATTTCAGTAGTTCCCAACTGACATTTTTATGAAAGTCCTCTGGGATGTGAATTTTTATTTCACTGCAGTGGGTAATGCCTATGTAAATATGTCTGGGAGAATAAATCTAATTACATGCAAGGCTGAATTTTTTTTTTCCTGAACTATTTATCAATTCTATTCCACTCCAGAAAATTATAATGATGTGGCTGTCCCAGCTGTCATTAGAATATTACAATGGGAGTGGGATATTTTCCACACAGTTGAGAGCTCAGCCAAAAGAAATACCTATGTTTGAAATATTTTTGGTTTGCTTTTTTAACATTTTATCTTTAATGTGAATTAAAACCCTTGAGTTCCATGGTGCTGTAACATAACTGCCTGCATAGGAGAGATTCTGTATTGATGTGTCATATTCCCAGGGAGGCCACACAAGTCCCTGGGGACAAGTTTTGGGTGTGGTTGTGTGGCCCCTCTCCCAAGATGCTGTTGTCACTTGCACTGTTTTAGGGAATGGCTCTGAGTGGGCTCTGAAGAACAACAGGGAATCCTAAGAATGTGTGCTGGTGTCAGCAGTGGTTTTCCTCATTAAAACTCTCCTGCTATGCCTGGAGAGGAGAAACAGACAGTGAGAAGGAGCTCAGTGCAGGGAATGTGTTGTAATCTGTGTCCTCTTCCTCTGGTAGAGGTGTCTGAGAAGGACTGAGAGAGGTGTCATGACCAATACCGAGCCAAATTAATACCTAAGAGAGTTTATTTTTTCATAATTAAGTCATTACATGAGTCCTTTCTTCTACTACTCCCTATCATCTTAGTTTTTTCCTGCTTCTTTGATGATAAATTGAAGGAGAAAACTTTGCAGTTAATCCCAGGCAATAAACACATTGAAACAAGCTGAAAAATGAGTAATTTCCACTAGTTTTCCTACTCCTGTCCTGTGAAATCTTACATCACAAACTAGTTATCAGAAAAGGCAAGGGAGGGAGAAAACAAGACATATAAAATAATTTCCTTATCCAGTTTTGCAGACTCATAAGAGTGAACTGAAAAGCAGGATTTAGCATTTGTGAATTGCCTGTGGATTTAGCACTTTTAGGCTGCCTGTATTTTGGAGGAGTTTATCCTGATTGAGTCTGCTGTCATTCAAGCAAAATAATGTAGGAGAGAAAAACTTTGTGAATGTTTTTATCCCAAAGTAAAAGTAACTGGTACTTTTGTCTGTCTTGAAATGTGTGCAGTTGTTTACAGCCATGGCATGAGACCAGGTCATTGTGGTATTATTTTGCTCTCACTCCAGAAAATGTATAAAATATCTGTAAGACAGTAGGTAGCAGAACACCTGACCCTCTCTTCTCCAGGCACCAATGTTAGTGTGTTAATTTAATTTTATCAGTATGAGAAATGGCTATTTAACATATATTAAGTGCATAGAATCATTCAGGTTGGAAAAGATCATTAGGATAATGGAGCAGTTGTAGATTTGAAGTTGTTGATTTGAAGTTTACATATACTCTGCTTCAAGGAATGGATGAGGAGCTCTGTGTGCTTTCCTGGGGCTATGTGGTTGGTTGGTTGGTTGCATTTTCCCACTTGTGTTTTGGTTTGTTTGTTGGGTTTTTTTTCTTATAAAGGAGCAAAACATGATGAAACAAGAGTGATGTACCACAAATATAAATCTTGAATGGGTCAGTGAAATTTTTACCTTCTTCTCAGCAAACCTGAAGTAGCTAGAGTTAGAAAATTCTGGCCAAATATTTTAATTTTTTTTTTAAAATTGAGTAAGACCTTTCTTTGGCTGTTCACTTTTTTTCATAGACTCATAGAATATGCTGAGTTAGAAGGGACCCATGATGATCATTGAGTCCAGCTCCTTCTGGCCTGCACAGGTCAGCCCAAGACTCACACCATGTGATGTGAATGCTTTTTGTATTCTGACAAGTTTGGTGCTGTGACCACTCCCCTGAAGAGGTTGGGTGTTTTGTTTCTTTGTTATAAAAAAGCATATATTAATCATTGCCTCTGAGGTGTCCTTTCCAGAGAGTTAAATATTGGACTGTGACAGTTTTGTTTATCTCTAGGTAGCAGTGTGTAGAGGATGCTTTGTGGAAATTTTACTCTATGGTGATTATTCCTTGAACATTAGCACCATGGAAAAAGCTACAAATCTCCAGCATTTCTGACACAAGAATTTTAGAGTCCAGAATTTTAAAGCCATTTAAAGACTACAATAGAGAGAACAGTGATGCAACTTGTTGCCACCAGTAGACCATTAAAGAGAGGAAAATACAAGAGAGAAAACAAATGAATACAAGAGAGAAATGGGATCCTACCTCTGCATACAATAACTGGACTAGAAGACATTCTAAGATCAGTGAGGAGATGACAAGTCATGAAGTTTGAAGATGTAAAATATGTCTTCAGTGCTATTTTCTTCATGATGCAGATAATGGGAGACTCGGAAGTATTTCCCCATCCTCTGTTACCAAAGAGTGGATTAAAATAGAAGTGCATCAAATAGATTGATCCTTCAGGGCTTTGTATGTGCTGATTTCCTGTGGCAATGTTTGTCTGCTTCCAGGGAATTGTTTGTAGAGACTTTAAACCAGGTGTAACATTAGACCAAGAGATCAAATAGCATCTTTCCGTTTCTAAGGTGCATTGGAATACGATGAAACTGTGGATTTCGAGCACTCTTATAATAGCAAATGATGATAAATTAGTTTAAAGACAACCTTTGAACAGGACTAGGATTTCAGTGAACTACCACAGAAACAGAAATAACTCATCTGCAATTTCATTTGGCTGCGTGATGCACAATGGAAAAGTTACAAATGGTGTTATTTACCACAAGGCTATTTTTAAGGGCATGCCTGCAATGCAAAATTTATAGCTGGGTAGTTCTACTTAGTGACTGAAGCTTGCACATGCCCTATAGGAGAGCATAACATACCATGGATATTTAATCTAGAAGAAAAATTATGTTAAAAATGAGGAAAGGAAAAGTGTACGTCACATGCCCTCTCTTGCTATTTTTACTCTTACTAAGATGGACTGTGCCAGCATGAAAATATTAAGACTTGTCCTCAAAATAAATTTCAAGCCAACCAGCTAATAAATCAGGAGAGAAGGAGAAGCTGGTTGTGTGTGTGTGTGTGTTTCAAGAAAAAGCCAACATGCTTTCACACAAAGATGTGACACGATATTCCTTCAGACAGATTTCAAGACACAAAAAGAACAAACAGAAGTCACTGAATTACATGTTTGAGGCAGACTTTTGCAGACATGCACAACATGGGGTCTGCTCTCCCATCCTCACAGCAGAGGCTGCTGCAGAGCCGGAGCTGTGGCTCTCGAGGCACATTGTCCTGCTGACATGTCTGGAACAGGGCCTTTGCCAGGGCATGTGATGTCGTAGAGATAAAGCCTTATTTTGGCATACAAATGTGCAATTCTATTGTATTTAGTTTAAAGATGTTTCACTTGTCAGTAAGACATTAAATGCATAGGAGGGGATGAAGAGATAAGAAAACCCAAACCCAGCTATATGGTAATAAATACTTCCTGGTATGGTCCTGATTACCTGAAGGTAATGGATTTGATTTTAAACTCTCAAATTCTCAGAAGTGCAGCTTTGTTGTTTAATGTCTGTCTGGTTTTTACCTTTTTCTGAAAGGAAAATCATATCTTTTTTTTTTTATTTTTTTTTTTTACTTTCTTGCTGACTAAAATACATCATGGTAGAGGACATTGGAATCACTGGAACTTCTGTCCATTGATGGTGGCTGTAACCTGACTACTCCAATAACGATGTGAAAATGCCAGACTTGTAGGAACTTGCCATTTCAGTGCATCCTTATCTGTAAAGGCTGGATTTATTACTAGGCCTATTTCTGTACCTCCTATAACTGGGTTAGAATAGTTGTCACTGAAGCTTTAATAGACTCACACATCAGACAAGCAGAAAGAAGAGGAGAGTGGCAAAAGCTTTTTAATACTTCATCAAAATTTTATTTCTTTGCTTTTAATAAAATCTAGTTAGGGAAATATATTTATAGGACTTCTAGTATATTTATGAATTCTGAAATATAAGGGGAAAAGTCCCTCATGCTTGCATGGCTCTAAACCAAAACATTGCTCTTCAGACACTTTTTTCTCTCTTCTGTTTTGGGTAACATGTTACTGAATGAATAACAAACTGTGCTAACTCCCACAGTCTGTCACTCTGTACCACAGCCTCTTCTGTGCCATGCTGGATCGAGCCTGCACCCTTGGCTTTTCCAGACTGCACTTTGCACTTTGGAGTGGAGTTGTTGATCCTTGTCTGGCATTGGCATTGGCTTTTTGGGGCAGCTCTCCCCATCCACGCAGTCAGATCACATTGTGGCACGCGTACCACAATACCCATGACCCTGTTTTGTCAGGTCTGTCTGGCTTGTTCTGCTTTGCTCTCATCCTCCCTTCTGACTGCCAGGAGTGCAGGAGGACAGGGTGTTGACAGAGGTCTCCACCTGACATTTCCAGGTGTCAGGCAAAGAGATCCACTCTTCCCTCTGCTTCCCACGCCTGCCTCTTGCTGCCTGCCAGCACGGCCCAGCCTGGTGGAGGGGTGCTC